>NC_047124.1:1100014-1168623 GCF_902500255.1 Thalassophryne amazonica
GCAGCTTGAACACTGTTACAAACAGCCCCGGCCTCCCCTATTACCATTCTAACTGGTCTGCTGTCCCAATAAAGATCACAGCTTTGACCCCCTAAAACAAACAAAAAAAAACATCACTCATTCGTTTTATCTTAAATTTTCACCCTTGTTTCCACACCAGGAACAACATTGGGGAATAAATCCGAGCAGCTCGTCACCTGAGCTGAAGTGGATCCAGAGGAGTCAGTCCGCAGCTGGCAGAGGTGGATGCGCTTCTTTCTACCCCGCAGTAAAGAGCGCAGATCAGCAGCCTCCGTGACGTGTGCGCGCTGACAGTGTGAATGAGGCCTGACACGGTTTATAACGAGTCAGACAAACGTCTCTCCTCCAACCGGGATGTGCAACTGTCATTAAACCACGAGAAAGATCTGATGTGCGCACCTCCATGCGCCTCCAAAAGGATCCCTGCCAAACTTTGGTGTCATTGATTTGATTAGTTTTGTCCCGTTTTAAACCTCCGAAGAGTTCTTCAACTTACTTCAGCAAAACACACGGAGACAAAATAAAAATAAATAAATATAACCCAAACGTCACCATCATCTCTTCCTGACTGACTGACAGCAGCAGCTGCAGCGTCACGTGTATCACTGACTGTAATCTAACGTTCCCACATTTTTGTACCAAGGGCTAAAATTCCGGCGCCCCAAAGTCATTCATTTTGGCAATGTTGATTTGCCAAATATTTCTTAATTTTCCCTAGCAACTACATACAATTGGTTATTTCGCTGCACTTCAAGGGCGCTTTGAATGAGCGCCCAAGACGAGGAATGATACATTCTCTGCTTCTGTCTGTGGAAATGCACTGTTGAATGAGAGTCAGCTGGAGGAAGTGTTTTAATCATTCATATTACATGTAGGCACATACTATTAAGTAAAACTGACATTGATAATACTTTTTAAATATATATATATATATTATGACTTTTCCCCTCCACATCTAGGAGGGCAGCGCCCGAGCGCCCCCTATGGGCCAGCCGCCACTGATCATCAGTTATCAAAAGAGGATCAAATCAAGCAACCTGAAAGTGTAACTTTTCAAAAGATGCAGTAACATTTAATCTTTAATGTTTAGCCGATTGTGGTGGTCAGTTTTAGGAGTATGACCCTGAGTGATGTATCCTCATTTATCCAAAGCTGAAAAAAAACAGCAATGTGAAGAAATTTGAGTTCATGATTTTTATTTTTTTTTTAAGGAAATAACTTTGATGCATTGATGGATGGACAGACACCACAAGATATAAGACATTGGAAAAACAGGCAAAGTGTGTGTGTGTGTGTGTGTGTGTGTGTGTGTGTGTGTGTGTGTGTGTGTGTGTGTGTGTGTGTGTGTGTGTGTGTGTGTGTGTGTGTGTGTGTGTGTGTGTGTGTGTGTGAGAGACAGAGAGAGAGAGACAGAGAATGATTGATAATGAAAGAAAATAAAATTTCTGGGACTAAAGCTCAGTTTAAAAAACGGAAATGAGGAGCAGCAGCTTTAACGTGGAGACGGAGACGGGTGCGGTGCGCGGTGACTTAGGTTTTGGACAGAGGTGCTGTGTGTGTGTCTAAAAATACACCATAAACACACTGAGCTCCATCTGATTGTAGCGGCTGCACTCTGCGTTGTGTTGTTATGACTCCGCCCATTCGCTCCCCTCAGGACGCGAACTCAAGAGCTCCGGCATGGGAGTCGGACTCTCTAACCAGAAGGCTAAAACGCAGGGCTCTGGCCTTGTGACCAGAGAATCCTTTTGAGCTGTTGGGAGTGAGGTTTACTAACTACATCTGCACAGCGACACCTGCTGGCCTCCGTTACATGATTCTCACGGATGCTGATTCTGTCTTTGCCCTGAAGGCTCGATGTGCTGCAGCATCACGCACCCAGACGACCAAGTGCAGAATGAACAGCATCTCAGATGACTTTGTGATGTTTGGAAACGCTGAATATTGCCACGTTTTTCCCTTGAGCAGCGAAACTTGTCAGTTCTGAATGCTGGCATACATCACTGCATGCTGCCTTCTTCTTCTGTCTTCTGCACCAGAGCGGATCATCCGTCTCCATCTCTCCCTGTCCTCTGTGTCTTCCTCTGTCGCACTGACCACCTGCATCTCGTCCCTCAGCACATCCTCAAACACATTCTCCTCTCTGCATCTTTAATCACAAAGGAAATCTTCTGTTGCTGCCACTGACGTAACATTAGAGCTTCTTGCACTAAAAAAAATCACCAGAGCAACCATTCAGAACCCAGCGTATTCAGCGCTCCTGGGAGTTGGCACTGTACTTTCTCTGTGTGGATTTTCTTTGCTGCTTTTCAGAGGAAGCTGTAAGAACCGTGAAGATTCTGTACTGCTACAGTGTCTCTGATCTGTTTTTAGAAGTCTTTAATTTATAAATGCAAGTCAGCAACTTGTCATTTTCTTTGACCTGCTGCCTGGAAACATGGTACACCACATGTCTTAAACTGGTGGCCCATGGGCCAGATAAGGCCTTGGAGCTTGCAGCGTGTGGTCTGTAAGATGCCTTCCTGTGTCATTAAATAATCTACCTTTTGCGTGTGAAATTAAAGAACATGTCCTCTTATATAAGATGACACATGTTGCCATCTACAACCCCAGTTCCATTGAAGTTGGACGTTGTGTAAAATGTAAATAAAAACAGAATCCAATGATTTTCAAATCCTCTTCAACCTACATTCAATTGAATACACCACAAAGACAAGATATTTAATGTTCAAACTGATAAACTTTATTGTTTTTGTGCAAATATTTGCTCATTTTGAAATGGATGCCTGCAACAGGTTTCTAAAAAGCTGGGACGGTGGTATGTTTACTACTGTGTTACATCACCTTTCCTTCTAACAACACTCAATAAGCGTTTGGGAACTGAGGACACTAATTGTTGAAGCTTTGTAGGTGGAATTCTTTCCCATTCTTGCTTGATGTACGACTTCAGTTGTTCAACAGTCCGGGGTCTCTGTTGTCGTATTTTGCGCTTCATAATGCGCCACACATTTTCAGTGGGTGACAGGTCTGGACTGCAGGCAGGCCAGTCTAGTACCCGCACTCTTTTACTACGAAGCCACGCTGTTGTAACACGTGCAGAATGTGTCTTGGCATTGTCTTGATGAAATAAGCAGGGACGTCCCTGAAAAAGACGTTGCTTGGATGGCAGCATGTGTTGCTCCAAAACCTGGATGGACCTTTCAGCATTGATGGTGCCATCACAGATGTATAAGTTGTCCATGCCATGGGCACTAACACACCCCCATACCATCACAGATGCTGGCTTTTGAACTTTGCACTGGTAACAATCTGGATGATCTTTTTCCTCTTTTGTCCAGAGGACATGACATCCATGATTTCCAAAAACATTTTGAAATGTGGACTCATCAGACCACAGCACACTTTTCCACTTTGTGTCTGTCCATTTCAAATGAGCTCGGGCCCAGAGAAGGCGGCGGCGTTTCTGGATGTTGTTGATGTTTGGCTTTCACTTTGCATGGTAGAGTTTCAACTTGCACTTGTAGATGCAGCGACGAACTGTGTTAACTGACAATAGTTTTCTGAAGTGTTCCTGAGCCCACGCGGTAAGATCCTTTACACAATGATGTCGGTTTTTAATGCAATACTGCCTGAGGGATCGAAGGTCACGTGCATTCAATGTTGGTTTTCAGCCTTGCTGCTTACCTGTAGAAAGTTCTTCAGATTCTCTCAATCTTCTGATTATATTATGGACTGTAGATGATGGAATCCCTAAATTCCTTGCAATTGAAGGTTGAGAAACATTGTTCTTAAACTGCTGGACTATTTATTCACGCAGTTGTTCACAAAGTGGTGATCCTCACCCCATGTTTGCTTGTGAATGGCTGAGTCTTTTGGAGATGCTCCTTTTATACCCAATCATGACACTCACAATTAATGTCCTCAGTTCCCAAACGCTTACTGAGTGTTGTTAGAAGGAAAGGTGATGTAACACAGTGGTAAACATACCACTGTCCCAGCTTTTTTGAAACGTGTTGCAGGCATCCATTTCAAAATGAACAAATATTTGCTCAAAAACAATAAAGTTTATCAGTTTGAACATTAAATATCTTGTCTTTGTGGTGTATTCAATTGAATATAGGTTGAAGTGGATTTGAAAATCATTGGATTCTGTTTTTATTTACATTTTACACAACATCCCAACTTCATTGGAATTGGGTTTGTATGTCAAGTTCTCATTGCACATTTTCCAAACATTATGGTAAAGCAATAAATCAAGAATGTATCATGTAGCATCTGTATCACATGAAGCTTCAAGAACTTCAATGATCCTACACAAATACTGCAACTTCTGAAGCAACTTCATGAAGTAATTTTGCATATGATTAAAAAGCTTTTTTACTCTCCCACCCAACATTTGCTGTTATGCTTTGATGTCCCTCAAACATTCCAGATTCTCACTGGAACAACCGGAATACAACATCTAAATATCTCAGAGCCCCACCTACATGCACCATTGTCATTGGTTGGGAATTCTGGAGAGGATCCAGAGGCGGGTCGGTGTCTGGGCTGAGGTGAAGATAGGAAGCTGAGCAGGAAACGCATAAAGAAAACAAACATCTCCTGAGGAAAGAGGAACAATGGTATTTTGGAATGAACATTTTATGTATACACGCAACTTGTCTCATACAGAGATTCAAACTTATCTTAAAACTTCCTGACATTTATAACCTGCACACGATAAGAGCGTAAAAATATCTTCCTGTGAACTGTGATGAAGTTCATGCAGGGCTGAAGACCAGGATCAGAACTCACTCCACTGTACACCGGCTCCCTGCTGCTAGCGCAGGCTAACCTGTGAGAAATGGAGGATCGTATGTATTATTTATCTCAAGAGAAGAAGAGGAAGCATGAATCCATGCCGCCAAAGAGCCCAGAAGGTGAAGAGAAGCAAAATCATGACAATGCAATCTGTAGCCTCACCACTAGATGACACTAAATCATACACACTGTAGCTTTAACATTCCAAGTTCTCCCTCTTTTGTCTTCTGCATTGTGTCTTTGACTCCTCCCACTCGCTCCCCTCGGGATGCAAACTCATAATCTGCACCATGGTGGGACAGATTCTCTAACCAGAAGGCCTCTGTCCCTGTGGTCAGATCACAGAGTCCTATTAGCTGTTGGGGAGTGAGGTTTACTGACTACACATGTACAGTGCCTCCTGCTGGCCACTTTTACCTCTTCATGTTTGTAAATCACTGATTTTTTTTTCTTTTTATTATAATAATAATAATGAAAAAAAATGTATTGCGCTTTTCAAAAATCAAAACACTGAAAGTGTGGCAAAACGGCACTGAAAACAAAACAAACTGATTAAAATCTCATTAGAAGTGATGTCAACAGATGAAATTCTTAACATACAAAAGTGATCAAATCAGCCCCTCAGCAACCTTTACAACTACACAGCTGCTTTAACCAGAAGCACTTCAGATGTCTTGAGTATGGACTTAAAGGTTTCTACGGAACTCGACTGTTGCACAAAACCGCACCACGATACACGAAGAATGTAACGTGTAATGTAACAGAACATGATCCCCCCACAGACGAAGCCGGCTGGAGCCGCCACTGGCTGAAAGGAAATTTGTTGCTGATAACAATTACTTTTACAGCAGTTGTGCTGCAACACCTGTTAAATCTGTTCATACCCTTTGTGGAAAAGGTTTTCTGTGTTGCACTTAACCAAATCAATGCTAACTGCAAAACAAACAGTCACATCATTAAAAGCCGTGTTTAATCGACTTGCTGCACACTATAAATCAATACTCACCGGGGGGGTAATGACGTGATTACGTTTAATCAGCAGCTTTGTGGATTTATTACAGAGCTACGCAGTGGCCTTTCTGCATATATTCAGACATGGAAATAATCTGATTCAACAGCTTAGCTCCTGTTCAAATGTCAGTAATGATGCTGTTGGCCTGCAGGCAGCCCTCTGTGCTGTGCACTTTTCTCTCCCCTGCAGCCTGAATCACCACACCTCAGTGTTCACACTGTCAGCACGCACTTGTCATACTGATTAACAGCCGCCTGACTTGGCCATCGTTCTCATAAAGTGGAGGTCAAGCTGTGAGCCGAGCGGGCAGGTGGAAGTGGTGGAAAAGTAAAGCAGTGATAATGTCAGTGTGTTTTTGAAGAAGGGGGTTTATCTTCCCGAGCGCCGGTTAACAGGAGGCACACATCATGATGACGCTTTATCACAAAGGCCAAAGTGTTCTTGCTGTGCTTTTAAAACATTCATGAAACAGTCCGAGACCTTCAGAGCGTGGAGTGACTGTCACTTCACTCGACCCTTAACCAGCATCAGGTTACCAAACCAACCAATCAATCACAAGAGAGTTACACTGTGATCCCACAAGTGTTTGTTGGTTCCATCACTCTTCTGAGGGCCATGGGCCAATTTCCACCAAACGTACAGCGTTGCTGTATGTTGACCCCAGAACTGACCTTAAGGGGTTTGGTTTTACAGAGGTCAAGGTCACTGGGGTCAAAGGTTAAACTTGTGGTCCCCCTCCTCCCAATGTCTTGTCAACCAAACGTAGTACACATATGTGGGTGAGAGGTCAAATTGACCTAAAGTCAATCATTAAGGTCAACGTCACTGACTCAAATGTTTGATAACTCAGATGTTTCATTAGAGTTTGTGAAAAGATGACTTGGAAGAGAAACCAGTCAATACTAATGACCGTCTGTTTGTCAGATAACAGTAACTGCTATCATACTGTACATGTCCAACTGAAAAAGGCATGTCATGTGAATCAGCTGATTAATGTTTGGTGAACTTTGTTGCAGCATATTAATTCAAAAATCAACTTTATTTTGCTCATATAATATTCAATAGTGCTACCTGCTGAACACTGCCCCCTGCTGGCTGGTTGGTGGGATGGCTGATATGTTTGAACAGTGTGTGTAGTTTGTCCACCTTTGTTTTTTGTTACTCTGATGCCAGTTGCCTGTACACTCTCATTTATTCCTCCCAAAAGTAATTTTTCCAAAAATATTAACAAATGAAGGAATCATCAAAGCTGAGTTCAGCATTCAGAGGAGTTTTACTGTAACTATAACTATACTATACTGCATATGCTGCAGTTATACTATAACTATAGCTATACTATATTACATACTCCACTATGGCATACTAATGTTATATTGTATTATACTATAAGTGTACTATATCTATAGGTATACTATAGTACACTCTGTACAACCAGACATAGGAACAGTTTCTTTCCACAGGCTCTGATGAACAAGTTAACCTGCTGAAAAACTCATTCATATACCTCATGTACAACTTCAGTCTGTTTGTCTGGTTCACACATTTTTTTCTGATTGCACTTTTTTTTTTACGGTGAATTGATATTTCCACGTGCCGTACAGAGAGAGTGCAGCTCAAACCCAAGTCAGATTCCGAGTGTTCTGTGGAGACTTGTTCAATCAAAGCTCTTCTAGTTCCGGTTCTGATTTGAGGGGGGCTGCAGCCCCTCCCTGTCACTGTGTGTACGCAGTGGGCGGGGCGTCGTTACACTTTTTTTTGCTCTTCAGGAGGATTAGCGCGGTGGGCGGGGATTAAACGCACGTCACCGAGCGCGCGCGCCCGCGTTGAGTTGCGCGGCTCCGCCGGACAGAAGCGGGAGACCGACGGCGGCTCCGGTCACGGAAAACTCTGAACTTTCCTTCTGGAAGCTTGAGGTTATTATGTCGCTGTGTGGTCGAGGTTTAGCGGGAGTCCGGCGGTAAGATGGTAAATACGCTTTGGTTCTTTGACAGCTGTGGAATTTATTTATTTTTTTAATTGAACGTTTTAAATTCGGTGAGCTCACCGTCTGTGATTTATTTATTTTTTTTTGTCATGAGAAAAAAAATCCCGCTCTGATTTCTGACTTGCCGCAACATGTTTTTTGTTTTAGTTTTTTTTTTTTTTTAGACTCGTCATTTGACACTTCATTAAAAAAGTTAATGTTTTAAATAAGTTGTAAAACTGAACATTTAAATCATGAATTTTAGGCAACTGTAAGAAATGTTGCATCATTTTGACTTATTGTGTATTTTTTTTAATTAAAGTGTATTTTCATTTCAGGATATTGTTTATTTTCATTTACATAGCGCAAAATCACAACAAAGTTGCCTCAAGGCGTTTCACACAAGTAAGGTCTGACTTTACTAACCCCCAGAGCAAGAACACAGACAGCAGTGGTAAGAAAAAAAACTCCCTCTGAGGAAGAAACCTCAAGCAGACCAGACTCAAAGGGGCCATGCTACTGACACAATTTACAAAACCAATATACAGGAAATGTTGCCAGTGTCGCAGGCCAAACAGTCCGCCTAAAAATGCCTAACCGCCTAACCCTAACCCTAAAAAATGTCCATCGTACCTGATGCTGTGCAGTGACTTCTTCGTGTACTCGATCGGTGTCTGTTTGTCTCAGTCCAGCAAAAATTTATGACAGAAATTTCTTGAGCTCTTCATCCAACAGTGGTTCTACTTTAGCTAGATACATTCCAGCAAATATTGCAAATAGCTCCAGGTGGCTTATAGCATACTGGATTTGTTTGTTGAGTTAGAAGAATGGACAGCATCAATAAGATGCTAAGCGCCGTTGCCAGTAGTGTTTGCACACAGTGGTCGCAGCGTGCAATGGTACGAAACATAGGGAACCAAATTTGCACACTAAATGGAACAAAAATCACACACTAAATGGAACACAGTAGCAAATGGGATGAATGCTCAATATCACATGGCATACAAACCACCAATCAAATGGCAAGGATCTATAGATAGATATCCGATGACATCACCGATTTCCCACAATTCCACAGCCTGCCATGTTGTGAGTCAACTTTCTTTGTCACTGATGTATTATATAGAGATCAGTGACATCGCCACAGTAATGTTGACATCAAAGCTGGATAAAAATAGCAAGAAGGAAAAACCAATATATCGTGACATATTGAATCCAATTTGCAAAGTGAGGTATTTACAGAAAATTGCTGAAAATGACAATAAGGACCCGTATGCAATCGGAAAAGAAGAATGTGCTTGGATGAGGAAGCGCTCCCAGCCATTACCTTCCCCAATCTTGTCAACTATTTGGTATACGGTGTGAGTTCGTAGAGGAAATGAAAGCCTACAATTGTTGTGTACGTGTAGACGAGGATGATTCGGGCTGCTGTCGGTGGAACAATCACACCGGGATTTACGCTGCACCCACAGTTGTTGCACTGATCTGCAGCACTGCTGGCATTTTTTTATTATTATTTATATTATCCGCATCATGAACGACCTTCTCATGACTGCGGACCAGGGCTCACCATCTCTCCTCCTCCTACTGGATCTATCAGCCGCTTTTGACACTATTGACCACACCATCCTGCTCCACCGTCTCAACACTGAAATAGAACTCACTGGCACAACTCTCAACTGGTTTCGCTCATATCTCACGAACAGGACAGAATGTGTTACACTCGGACAATCCAAATCCAAAACCCATGCTGTCAGCTGTGGAGTGCCACAAGGGTCCGTCCTTGATCCAACCCTTTTTACCATCTACATGCTCCCCCTTGGTCAAACACAAGATTTCATTTCATTGCTACGCAGACGACACACAGTTATACATCAAAATGGACTCCACACTCCCCTCAGCACTGCCGTCTGCCTTAGGAGATAGAGGCATGGATGACTGATAACTTTCTTAAACTAAACACTGACAAAACTCAAGCCATCCTCATCGGTACCCCACATCAAACCCAGTCCTCCTCCCTCACCAGTATTCCCATTCTTTGCCACAACATTCCCCTGTCCACCTCCGTCACCAACCTTGGAGTTAGATTTTGACCCACATCTCACCTTTGACACCCACATCTGCCACCTATGCAAAGCCTCCTTCCATCACCTCAAAAACATAGCCAAACTCCGCCCCTCCCTTTCCCAACCGGATGCTGAGAGGTTGGTCCATGCTTTTGTCTCCTCCAGGTTGGACTATTGCAATGCCCTCCTCGTCGGGACCCCTGGTAAAAACCTGCAAAAGCTGCAGCACATCAAGAACTGTGCTGCCCGGGTCCTAACAAGGAGGCGCAAGTTTGACCACATCACCCCTGTCCTCAGATCTCTCCACTGGCTACCCATCAAATACAGAATAGAGTACAAACTCTGCCTACTGACTTATCAGTGCATGCACGGAACCGCCCCTGCCTACCTCAGTGAACTCCTCACCCCACACACCACCTCAAGATCTCTCCACTCCACCACCTCCTCACACTGCCTTCACCAACCCAGGACCAGACTATCCACCATGGGAGACAGGGCCTTCCAGGCAGTGGCCCCTCGGTTCTTGAACTCCCTCCCAGAGACCCTGAGGGCCCCACAAAGTGTGGAGGCTTTTAAAAAAGGCCTAAAGACATTATTTCAAAAGACCTTTTAGATATCTTATCGTTTGAAATGGTTTCTACAAAATCTGTTTTTGAAATCTGTTTTAATTCTGTTTTTAAATCCTTGCTGTAGCACTTTGAGATTTCTTTGAAATGTAAGGTGCAATACAAATAAAATGTATTATTATTATTATTACTGAGCCAATATCACCCGAGCGCTTTGAATAATTCACCAGCATCTGAGTGCTAAAAGTCATGCTGAAACCATGTGGTGTTCTGCAGCCTGCGCAAAAGCATCTCCGCGTTATGCATCGCCAGTTGGTACAGGACTGATCAAACCATCGTCCTCGGTCCTGTGCACACTGGTCGCAAAACGTCCTGGTGCTGTCGAATTCCTGCAAGAAAATAAATGTGACAATTTTTCATGCGCGCACAGCGATAAAACGCCAGAACAGAACCTGGTGTGCATCCACGGGAAGCCTACTTTTTAGACCTCTGTGTGCCCCCTGCCCGTGTCGTAGGTTAACAGTCGACACGCGATGGTTGCAAAAAACAAAAACACCTTTGGGCTATGACCTCAGGTCAGACAACACCACCCGCTGATTAAATAAATGCCGGTGTGTGAGTGAGTGAGTGAGACAGAGCAGAAAAAAACAATTCACAGTTAAACATCAGGTTTTACTTCTTTCTCTGATGACCAGCGACAATATGCGCCTGGATTGTCAGTATATTGTTGCTTGGGACAAAAATCCAGTATGGTGGAAAATGTGGTGTTGGAGAAATTGACCTCTGACCTCTGCATTGGTTTCATCCAAGGTGTTTCACCTGTTTTTAAATCTGTTATGTGGACTCAGTATTTTCATGTCTAAACACACTTCCAACTTTGACCCATTGATGGCACTGGAAGTGCAGACATGAAACGTGGTGGAATGATGAGTGTTTCCACTGAGTACGCCAAATATCACAACTTGTCCCCGTGCGGTTAATGTGACATGAAATATGACGGGCGCAGCGCATTTCTATAATTACAGGTGTTTGTTTTTTAAACTAACATAAAAGTTTGGAGCCATAAAGACCTGGTACACACTCAAGTACTGCATCCTTAAAATAATAGTAATGAAATTCAACATCTTAGAAATGACATGCCCATATATAGACTTCTGTTACGTATGTCACAAAAGTGGAAATGAGGCCTAATTGTGCTGATAGGATTGTTGGAATTCTGGTACATTTAGCCTTAAAGACAAACAAGATGCAACTGCTAAAGGCAAATCAATTATTTGCACAATATATACAGTTTTAGTTTGATTTAATTTAATTTTTTGCTATACAAATAAATGCTGTGACCCCTTTAACTCTTTAGTATTTACATGGGCAGTATTTCAAAGTCAGCTTTATTTGTCAGTTCTGCTATATGCACAGCAGATAGAGTATTGCAGTTGTTTAAAATGTAAATGTAACCCTAACTTCAGAAGAAAATATTTGATTATAAGAATAACTCATGTGCATGCGTGTCTTACACTTTCATATGTGTTTCTGGGATCCTTGGTGTCAAGATTAATGGCATATTTAATTCATTCATTTATATATGCAATTTAAAGTTGACTAGTGACTTGGATGAAATCAGTGCATTGTAACAACTTGCGTGTGGCTTCATGTAGGCCACGTCTGGAGAGTTTGCATTGCAAAACAGTAAATGTACCTCCAGGCAGCAGTGGAACAGGTTTGGTCAGTTTGACTGCAGGTGTTTCATTGTTTTGCAGAAGATTAAATCTTTTTTTATATATATATACAGTTCATCGGGAAAGTATTCACAGCATTTTTTCCACACACATTGTTTCACACACATTTTTTCCACATTTTGTTACAACTTTATTCCAAAATGGAGGAAATTATCCCCCACGTGTATCAGTGACCTGCTTTTTTTTTTTTTTTTTACTTGCTGAACTAAAGGTTGGATAGTGTGATGCCTAAAAAGGGATTGTTCTGACCCAGTTCTACACGGGGTCCGTGATGCACGCAGAGAGCGGCTGCTTTGTGATTGCTCTGCAAGCTTTTGCTTTGAGGCTGAGAGCTTTTAACTCTGGAGAAAGCCTAAATGTAACGAGGTGCAGTGGATTTGCTGTTGCCATGCCAGCCACTGATTTTTTTTTTTTTTTCCTTCAAACAGATTTAGGATGTCAGTTTTCGTCAATGGGTTAACTAAATTTGACTGCAGTTAAGAGATACACAGACATCAGGCACGTTCCTTGTGGAACATATTAGTTACCTGGTGTCCATGACTGCTTTCTGAAGTATGTTATTTGGCTCTCTGGTAGGCAGCATACAGACACATAATCTAAGATGAAAATGTTTCTCATTTTATAACACCCAGGCCTGGGTTGTTAATCTTAATCTGACAGTGGTCATGACATGATGAGGAAATGTTGACAGTCTTGGCACTGGCATGACTGTCTGGGGCTGTTTGTGGAAATAACGTCAAGAAATTGACAGGTTGTCAAAATTACAGGCTTTTAATTTGAGGCCTCGAAGACACATGCAAAGTTAAAATCAATACAGCAGGATTTTGTGTGCAAGGGAAGGTGGTTTTCAGCCCATCATGCTCCCCCCACCTAGCCTCCCATGCACAAGTTGGGACCAACTCCCAGGTTGGGAGAGGTCTCATGGAGTGGGGCGAGGCTAACCAGGCCCCGCTGATACTGCCATAGTGTTAGGGTTAATATTTGACCCCTGTACAAACTGAAATTGACCTTTGTCACCATTTTTGCTGTTTTTACTCCATAACCCCAGAACATTCTGTCATAGATGGTCCAAACTATACCTTTTTGGAATTGTTATGATCAGACAAGTAATGTGATATAGGTTTTAACATGATTGGAGCATTTTTGACCTGTTAGAGTTTAACCTCTGTGTAATTCTTCTTTGACCCCTACCTGGCTACAGCTACCACCCTGGGATGGCTATCATACATTTTTGTGTAGGCCATGATACACTGAGGCTAGATTCTAAGTGTCATTTTTTTTTGTTCCCCCTTAAGTGGTACCGAAAACCTGCTTGGCTCGTGGACTATAAAGGCTTAACGTGTAGAACCCTCAAGGGAAAACCAAAAAGTTCACTGTTCTCCATTGAGGTGAAGCATCTTCAGTTGAGGTCTGTTGGTAAGAGGAAGAGGAAACTAACAGACTTAAAGAACCTTCTTCTAAGTCACATCAGCCCGTGTGTGTGTGTGTGTGTGTATGTGTGTGTGTGCGCGTGTGCGTGTGTGCACGGACACAGTTTCTTTACCCACTCAAGGTTTGTTTGTCTCAGCTGATTTATGAAGTCTCATGGAAGTTTAGGATTGAGATGACTTGATGTGACGTGCATTTCCACATTTGGAAAAGGTAAACATGCGGGGCATTTTTTTTATCCGGTGGACTTAGTGGAGGTGAAGCATCAAGGTGACGTATGGTTAAAGTGTCTCTGGAGAGTCTGCGTCACTGTGTCCCTGCACCACTTCAACAGATGGCTGTTGGCAGTGACTGTCACGTCTCACAGCGTCTCCTCAGGCTGTATTTATTGTCTCAGCAGCCATAGACTTTCCAAATGATCACATTGGTAGGTCGTGTTTTTTCTTCTTTTTTTAAGAACTACTGATTTGCATTATGGAGAATGTATATTTGCTGCATATTTTGTAATCTGCTCTTGCTGCTTTGAGTGGAGAATATCTGCTGAAGGTAAAGTGGAAAACACAAGTTCATGAAGTCACCAGTTAAGCCTGGTTCACACGACAGGATTTTAAAATTATCTGTAGGTTTCCAAAACGTGAGAGACCACACATGCGGAGATAAAAAATCATAGCTCTAACAGGTTTGGTGGTACAGTGTGTGGTGTTCAGCCACACGGTGAGGACAACACCACCACACACAAACAGATTTCACACACCAACATCAGTGTTGCCAGATAGGAAATATGCAACTATTGTACCAAAACCTCAAAATTATCATATTTTGGGAGAAATTATCGTACACAAACAAAACGCATACAACGTAGCTATTTTAGCGTTTTTTACATTTCCAATGGTGACGGGGGTGGGCTAAGCTACATTTGTGCGCATGTGCAGCCAAAACAGTCTACATTACAGGTCAGTCATCTCGGGCCCAGGGAGGGGGGGGCAGGGCCGAGAATTGGGAACTCACTTTGTATGGAGAGGGGGCGGGCTTTCAAATGACTGTCCCGGGCCGGCCAAAGCTAGCAGCAGCCCTGTGTGTGGTGTGTCTTTGATGCTGCCTGAGTGCAACGCCTGCGAAATGGTTTTTGGGTGTCAGAGATGCGTGTTTGGGCAACCAACTGAAATTATCGTACATTTTGGATTTTTTTTCCCGTTATTCATCGTACAGAGGGCAAAACTATCGTACAAATACGATAATTATTGTACATCTGGCAACACTGGCCAACATTCACAGCTCAGACTGGAAATCTCGCAAAATCTCTCGAGATTAAACATGACTTCAGAGTAAACAAACGGAGATACTTTGTGGACTATTTAAAACAGGGCAAAAACAATACAAAAAGAAAAGGCGTTCTTTAAAGGAGTGGAGATGGCGCACCCACTGCACTTTCTGGTAAGTCAGAACAGCTGTTTTGATTTTATTTCTGCTCTGTGCGTCCGTCACCTCACTTCCTGATTGGCTACACGTCACATTCAGCAGGCTGCTCGTTTGTGGTCGGAGGACAAAACACACGCTGCCATATCGAGCCAAGACAATCCAGCATGTTGAATATCCCCGATTTGTGATCACAGTGCTCCTGACGTCCTTCTGAGCAGATCAGATGTGTGTGTGGTGTGTTCAGATCTCTGAACACACCACACATGACAGGAATATCTGATAAGATTATCTTTAGTGTCATCACGATTGTCGGGGCGTCCTTAAGCCTGTTGGAAGGAGAAGATCTGGTCTGATATCGACCTAATTATCCTGCCGTGTGAACCAGGCCTTAGATTGACTGACTATTTTAAAACTGCAACAAAAAATTATATTTCATGATTTTCTGATCATCCTGCAGGGAGAAAAAATATTTCTTTGTCGACATTGTATTCCATTGTTCATAATGCAAAGAACCACATTTTGGCTGAGTTTACACTGCTTCAGTCAGCAGCTACAGGCACTTACCCCATTTAAAATGAGTTGAGCTTCCTTGGAATGAAATGTGCACAACATATTGCAATCAAAGGCAAATGATGCATGAGCTAAGTGTGCAGACTATAAATGATACGCCCACTGGCTGCTTAGTTGTAAACCCTCTGAGGTCTGTGGCTCATAGACAGACCACGACTTCCTTCCCTGGAGACACTCTGCCGGGATTCTGCTGCAGCTTCCTGCTTGTTCTTGGCTGAGGTTTTGAAACACAGTAAGATTCAGGTCAGGTATGTGATTTAGCCACAAGCAGAACTGTCCCTTATAAAAGTGTTCTGTAGATGTGTTTTGGGAGTATTTGACTGACTGTGAGCAGAAGAGATAACACCGAGCGTTGCTTTTGTCAGCAGTGACATCACCAGTGTATAACGGTGAAGCTGTGCATTGAAAGCCGTACAGGTTGATGAGGATTACCGGTGGATCACAGGTGGTGGTGTGGATTTTTGTTAAACACCTCCCAGTTTGTTGACTTTGAAACTGATATTAGAGTGTGAGAATTATTGATCTCAGCTTATCTATTTTGTGTCCCGGGATGCCACAGTTATGATGATGGATTATGTGACCTCGTAGTGTTTTTATTCTGGATTCATCAGTGTAGTTTCACCGTGGAAAATCTGATAACCAGTAATTGTCAGTCGCAGTGTTGTTGTAAACAGCTGATCAAACTCTGAACTATGTTTGCCAAAAAAAAAAAAAAAATGCATCTTATCCAGTGCAGCAAAGTGATGGATTGGACGCGTGTGTAAATGACGTATAGTGAAGGATGTTTGTGGATTTTGCAAAACATGGGAACCACTCCAGTAGAGACCGGTGTGGTTGTCGTTTGCTTTTGACTGTGGACGTTCCAAACGACTGGAGAATGTACCAAGCTACAATCAAACGTAAGTCCCTCACTCGGGGTCGCCACAGCAGATCCAGGGTGGATCTGATTTGGCACAAGTTTTATGACAGATGCCCTTCCTGACCCAACTCCACATTACATGGAGAAATGTGGCATTTGTTTGTTTAGGTGTTCTACCCAATGATTACTTGCATCAGTGGCTGTGACAGCTTCTTAAAGTTTTACTTGACAGCTGGTAGCAACAGACTTCAGCACGTTGCAACACGTCCAGTCTACTCTGGTTCTTTTATCTTGCTTGCAAAAGAAAAGTCCCAGTAATGGACACCTGGCCAGCTTGTTCTTGTGACTCTGATGCTGTAAAAGGCTTTTTGGAAGTTGTCCTGTTTTTCTTCCTTAATTCGTGACCAGTTTGCTGAGTTTCATGGCGACACGCTCTGCCTTGTCAGCATTGTTGAGTGGGACTGATGGCGTTGGTCTCGGATGTGCTTCGCTGGTTATTACAGTGAGATGTGAGACTGTCTGAAATTGCATCTGTTGTCACGGAAACCAGTGGAATCCCGTTTTGCTCTGCAGCAACAGAAACACCCTGTGACTGTAAAACTCCCAGAGGCTTGGTGCCGCCGGCCGAGCCGTCTGGCTCTGTGCTTTTGGATTCGCAAAGGAGTCGGTTAAGCTGACATTGAACACACAGACCGGCGGGGTGTGTGAGTAAGAACTGTGTGGATTAACGCGCAAGTAAATCCTGTGTGAAGCTGAATGGATCCCAGTAAACGTGTCGAGTGACTGACCCTCGTGGTGTCATGTTCGCATGATTCACTGGTTATTATTACACTCTGGGATCAAGATGTATGAACTAACTCCTAAATTTGGTTTTAAGCCCGTAGCAGTTTGTTTTCCAAACACTATATGTGACACTATATTAAAAAAACAAAATGTTCTTAAATTATTCTGTAATTGCTCTTCAGATGATTTGGTTAAATGGTGACAGAATTAACAAATGTTTATTTTGGATTCTCTAAAAGTCTTAAAACTGTAAAATACTGACTGGGCCTCCCTGTGGGGATTGAACCTTAGACCTCATCCACATGGAGGCGGGTTAAGGCATATCCACATATGTTTTGTATCGTATTGGCACCACATGGAACCAGCGTTTTTAGAGCGCCAAACCGCTACTTTCTGAGAACTGATCCCAGAGTGGATAAATCTGAAAAACGCTGCCTTTGCATCTTTGTGTGGACAGTCAAGGCTGAACTTTTCTGAAATCACAATGTCATAGTCCCAAGTGCTCTGTTGTTGTTAACAGGGAAATTTAACATACTTTTTCTTTCTTTTTTTTTCTTTTTTGCCTTGGTGAACACTGGTATCAGTGACTAGTAACAAGACTTTCAACTTTAAAAATTTCAGTTCAGGCTGAGAAACACACCTGTCGCAGACAAACACCGAGAGACTTTTTTTTTTTAATGCTGCGTTTATTCACAAGCAGTTTCCACGATAAAGAATTTAGTATTTCCACACGTCGTCTTCCAAACAAGGGCTTCTTGTGTGGACAGCAGTTTTCAGCTGTGAAGATGAATACGTCTGAAAGAACAAAACAGGTCAGATAAAGACTATATTTACTGTGTGCTGCTTTGTAAAGTTCTGGATTCTGCTCCAAATTGACCTTCAACTTGGAGACAAGGTCTTTCAATGAAAGACCAGATTCTGATCAGTGATGATACCTAAATATTTGTACAATTTGAGTATTTCAATTTCAACCCCTTGAGTTGTGGTGATCTCGGGAAGATTAGATGATCGTTCTTTGCCATTTAAAAAAAAAAACATGCTTTTACATTGTTTGCATTTAACACTAGTTTGAGTTAAGTGGGTCTGAACAACATCAAAGACAAACTGCAGGTGTTCCAGAGTTTTGATTACTGAGGAGGAGGAACAATAGATAACTGTATGGTCTGCATAGAAATGGTAAGCAGCATTCAATAAATTATCACAAAGACTGTAAACAACAGTGGCTCCAGAATGGAACCTTGGGGCACACCCTTTGACACAGGGAGGAAGGCAGAGGAAGACTCGGCAAATTGGACACTTTGAGATCTAGCTGGCAAGTAGTTAGAAAAGCAGCTTGTAGTGTGCTCAGATAAGCCAATATTATAAAGTCTTTCTGTCCAGGTGACATGGTCGACTATGTCTATGTCAAGAGCTGCACAATATTTCCTACAGTCCTGTGCCTCGATAATGTCATTTGCAGCCTTATTAACAGCTGTTATTGTGCTGTGCTGTTTTCTAAAACCACACAGATGTGGAGAGAAAATACCATTTATATCTCAAAATTCTTTAAGTTGTTTGCTGACAAACTTTTCCAGGACTTTGGCTGAAATACATCATTTAGATCTGAGCCTGTAGTACTGTAGTTAAGAACTGAGGGTCTCCTCATTTCAGTAGAGGGAGAACATAGGCAGATTTCCAGATGATGGGAATGACATTATGGGAAAGTGTAACATTAACAATATACAGGTGCTGGTCATATAATTACATACAGCCAGAGTCAGACCCCCCCCTTGGCAATTCGGACCATAATGTAGTCCAGCTTCTCCCACCTATTGATCAGCGTTTAAATCTAGTAAACCTGAGGTCCACTCTGTCAAACTGTGGTCTGCTGACAAGACAGAGGTGCTGAAAGGATGTTTCTTGTGTACAGATTGGGACATTTTTTTTCAAGATGTGGATCTCAACAATGCCACAGAGGCAACTACTGGTTACATCTCTTTCTATGTTGACTCAATCATTCCCCAAAAGATTATTAAGAAATACCCGAATAATAAATCGTATGTCACACGGGAAAGTATTAATAGGAAGAAAGCAGCTTTTAAATCAAGGGACATTGCAGGGGTCAGGGTCACACAAAAAGACCTGAACCAGAAGATGAGAGATGCTGGACTGCAGCATAAGGAGCGCACAGAATGGGACCTTTCCAGAGCAAACAACAAGAGACTGTGGGATTCTATTTGGGACATAACAAACACGGACACAAAAAGGAAACCTGTCACTGACAATAATGAATTTGTAAAAGCCAATGAGCAAAATTATTTTTATGTGTTTTGATAACCAGGAAGTGTGCAGGGACATTTTAAGAGATTAGGTGTAATTTGCATGAGGACAGAATTTTAATTGATCCACAATCACTTGCTCATTTTTTTTTAAATTGGTGTATACTAATAAAGTGACAGGGCCAGACAGTATGTCTGCTTTTCTTTTTAAAAACATTTCAGCTCACTTCAGCTTGGCATCAACTCTTCCAGCTCTCTGTTGATACTTATTCAGTACCTGAGCTTTGGAAGAGATCAGTTATTATTCCAGTCCCCAACAAATCACGCCCCCAAGTCAATAATGATTTTTGGCTGGTGGCCTGAACCTCTAATGAAAGCACTGTAGAAACTGTTAATTCAGGAGCTTACTGCAGAGGTGGAGCCACACCTGGATCAGTATCAGTTTGCGTACAAAAGGAAGTGGAGTCTGAGTGATGCCATTTTAACTATAATGAACTTGGTTTTAAACCTCAGGCGCTTGCTGAAATGTCTCATCGGACGCCTGTGTCCAGATTTGTTGTGGCTACATGACTGAGATAGAAAATTCAGGTCCATAAGTATTTGGATGGCAACGCAGTGTCTGTCTCTGTGCGTCACAGCAGGTGGGCTTTGATGGTCAAACGTCTTCTATGTCTTAATACTTTTCCTAAAGAAATCTGTTGATTTCACCTCTTTTATTTTATATTTTATTTGTTTTTCTCCACTTCTCACCTGTTGGTCCACGGTTGTCTTTTACTTTGGATTTTGAAGACGGGGCTGAAGTAGAGCGCTGGACGTTACCGGTGCAAAGGGGCGCTGTTCATCTCTGACTTAAGCCCTGTGTTATGTGAACGTGTCCCGGTCTGCCTGCCTCCAGGTGAACAGGCACATGTGGGCGGGCACGTGCACTGTGAAGGTGGCAGGCTGAGACTCGAAACTGCAAGTCAGCGTGTTGCAGCTGTTGTTGGTTTCCACTTGGCCCTGCCCCGAGTTTGGCCTCAGTTCTCATATTCAAGGTGGGACAAAGGTGAACTTGTCAGAGCCATATATGGAGGTTGTTGGATCACATGCCCTCCACGTCTGCTTAGTGTGCTTCGTCACTTCCTTTCCTCCTTCTGACTGCTACATGATCGATTTGTTGCATCTTTACCCACAGTGATCAAAGATCATCCTCCAGAAATAGCAACACGAAGTTGTAAGGTTAATATACATTTAACAGAACAGAGGTGTGTGTGTGTGTGTGTGTGTGTGTGTGTGTGTGTGTGTTTTCTGGGGGGAAAAAGCAACATGAATGAACAAATTCATTGTAGTTTTGTTGATTACTAGTGGAATTGAGATTAAAGACTTGACCAGGATTTGGATTTGACCCGTGTTCCCATCTGCCGGATTGAACGTGACACTGGAGGGTTTTGGGGCGAGGCCTCTGGAGCAGGTTGGCGCTCTGTGTGCTCTTGTGGTTGTAGTTATCCTGGCCTGTGTCCAGTTCAGTCCCATAGTCTGTGCTGCTGTTGTTGCTTCGTGTTTCATCTCTGGGTGGTTCTGCGTCGTGTCTCTGGGCAGGAGGTGAACCTGTGCTCCTGCACAGAGCCGCGGTCGAACCCCTCCAGCCATTAAACCGCGTCACCTAAAACTGCCCTTTTCTACCTCGGCACGTGATCTGAATACAGCTCAAAAAGGAAAGCAAGCTCTTATCTTCACCTGGCACAGTAACAAATTGTAGCTCATAATAAGTAATCTATTAATTATTTGCAATAAAAATGTGAGATATTGATGTGAAGATACAAACTAGAATGAGGTGGTGAAAGTGTCTTTCCAGCCTGCAGGGAGTGAACATTAGTGACACTAAAGACCTGAAATGTTAGCTTTGTTCTTCAGATGGCACAAATGCTAATAATAATAATAATTATTTTATTACTTTGGGTCCACTTGTTTGCCTTTTATTGCTTTTCATTGTCTTTGTCTCGGTGTGACGGGATTTGATTGCTGCTGCAGTATTTTATTATTTAAGGATGTGATGGGGATTCTGCTGCGGGCAGCGCCACTTTGAGTTTGTGCATCTTCAACACTGTACCACTTTGCAGGGTGGTGCAGGAGAATGATGAATAAATGAAGTGGGAAATGGCTGCACGTGTGTGTGTCCGTGTCCGTGCTGCACAATGCATCTCATCTGCTGCTATTCAGCTACAGGACTTCAAAATGCACACTTCCTCCTGGGGCTACATCAGCAGTTTGCTTATGTTTGTGTATTTTTGAGCATTACTGCCTTGTGAACCTGACTTTACTGCATAAAATGCTTCAGTCTTATGTAATGTGCTGCTGTGGGGGCACAGAGTGGACTCTGAGGGCACGAGGCACTGAGGTTGGTCCGACCTCCGGACTGTTTTTCTGTCTCAAAACTGATTTATTGCTAATTCTTTGTCCTTTCCTCCTGGCTAAGCTCAGAAATCATCTCTGTGTTCTGAGTTGCCTTTTATTTATTTATTTATTTTTTTACTTGCATGCACATCTCTCTGTGTGTGTGTGTGTCATCAGGCAGAGCACAGCAGCTATGATGCCAATGTCCTCAGCATCCCGGTGCCTATGCGTCGCGGTGGCTCAGATTCCAACTTGGACATGATGGACAGTATTGCACAGAATGGGGTTGGCCTGGATTTCACCAAAGGGCCCCTGGGCATCGACAGCCTGCAGCAGAAGATCCTTAAGGTCAGTGGGAACTTCAGACACGTCGTCTCTCTGGAGATCTGCTTCAGGTGACCTGCAGACATTAGAGAAATATTAATATGGAGTTTAAAAAAGAACATTGGATTTATTTAATTTTTTAGGTGACTGAGCAGATCAAGGTGGAGCAGGAAGCTCGGGACCAGAATGTGGCGGAGTATCTGAAGCTGGTGAACAATGCCGACAAACAGCAGATGTTGCGAATACGTCAAGTCTTTGAAAAAAAGAACCAGAAGTCTGCACAGACCATCACCCGGCTACAGAGGAAGCTGGAGCAGTATCACCGCCGCGTGAAGGACGGCGAAACCAACGGCAAACACAGCAACAAGGACAGCGGTCACAAAGAGTCTGGCACTCAAAGCAAGGAGGGCAGCTTACGGGACGTCAGCGCCACCGGACGCCACCCTGTGCTGGATAAAGTCAAGACAACTGGCTCCGGTGTCTCACTCTCGCCGCCGTTCTTATTCAACAAGTCACGGGAGTTTGCCAACCTCATCAAGAATAAGTTTGGCAGCGCTGACAACATCGCCCACCTGAAGAGCTCCATGGAGACGGGTTCTGGGCTGCAGGTGGACAGCGGCGCTCGGGCTCTGAGCGGTAGTGCCACCACTGTAGCAAAGACAACAAAGTATCCGAGCGATGACGAGTGCTCCACAGGGTCATCTGCATCCGCTGACTCAAACTTAAATCCAGCCGGGGGATCTGGGGTGGGGTCTGGAGGTCCCGGGAGGTCTGAGTCCAACGGGCATCTGGGGGAGGTTCTGGAGATGGTCCAGGAGGTCCGGGAGACCCAAATGCAGTTGGCTGAGGACATGGATGCTCTGAATACTCGGTTCAAACAGGATTACAGCTACTTCACACAGATGCTGCAGGAGGAGAAGTACAGGTGAGACCATCACGCTGCTCTGTGGGACTCAAACAGCCTCTCGTTTACACGTCTTTCTGAGACAATATCCACAGTACCAACATATAAAACATCATCCACATGCTCAGTGACGCCTGCCCCAGTCCTCCTCCTCTTTGCCACATTCAGTCCCGGCTCAAACTTTTGTCCTCTCTGTCAGTTATGTACCGCCTGGTAGTGCAGCTAAATGGCCTCACTGGGCTACACTGAAGACCGGCTGTCAAGCTGCTGCTAATACTGAGACTTCCTAAATGTACTTTCACAGTAAGAGTCAGGCTTTGAACATGGAAATGCAACATGCTGTTGTTGGACGCTAAAGCTGCAAAAGGGCTCAAACTGACTGGTTAGTTCTTGTTCTAATAAGAAACATTAACCAGTCATGTGCATTCTTCCCGTAAAAGCTATGACAGGTTATATTTTGGAACGATTCGGCGATGCGATCCGATGTAATCCCGTAGAAGTCTTTGTTTGCTGTAGACACTTTGTTTCCACTAGAAAGTTAGAAAAGGCCCATTTAGTCTGGTTCACCATCTTCAGGTAATGGCTGTTTTGTGGATATTTGCAAAACTACGATTTTGAGAAGTCATAATTTTATTTATGGACATACATCTTGGATGTTTTCGCAACTTTGCCCACATGTCCAGCTGTGTAATTGGTCTTATTGATTCCTTTGACCTGAACATGTGCATTTAGATATTGGAATCAAGGTCCTAGGTTATCTAGGAGCAGAGATATGAAAAAACACCCGTTTAAAACCCCCATTTTTCTAAATCCAAAATGGCCACCATGGAGGCTTCTGGGAAAATGGAATCTTCCTTTTTCTAATTTGGCTGTTGCGTGCACTTTCCAAAAATGTGTAATTTGACTAATGTCCACCAAATCCTGATAAAATGACATAACGTGTTACTTCTGTTTTTATGTAGCAGAAACACCACGCTGACGATTCTTGAGACTCTCACATTGACCTTTGAACTTCTATGAGAGTTTGAAGACACTATGGGGAAGTAGCAGAATGGCAGCCTCGCTCGACCACTTCATAACTTCAAAGATGTTCAGTTGATTAGTTCAGTTGGTACTTTAGCGTTTCCCGTAATCCTCCTGGTGGCACCCTGTGCTTCCCAGAATGCACCGCTGTGCCAGCAGAGTTCTGGCGTCTCACAGCACATGTAAATAATGACTAGTGAAGATGTGGATGGTGTCCAGCGAGTTCACAGGCTATGACACGTTCTCCCAAGTTGAGAGGGTTATCTAGAGGAGGTGTAGCACCTCTGATGGACTTCTGCTGTGGCCCGATGCTGTCTTGGTGTCCAAACTTCACGATGTGTGTTTACATTGTGCCCTAAACCGGAACTCTGCTGAAACTGTTCTCTTGTGTGAGTCACGGACCATGAGACGGAGCGAGATTCACAACTGCGAAACACAGAACGGAACATTTTAATCAATCCAGAAGTCTGTGTATCGCTGTTGTGGCGTCTAACTTTAAAATACTTTTTGACTTGCATCAGTTGTTGCACTCTGACATGTTTTATACGTGACAAATCAGGTTGAAGCTAAAGAAGCACATGGACGGTTGGGAGTTTTAAGTTGTGTGATTGGCACATCAGTTCTCATGCAAACTGCATATGTTTGTACATGTCAGGTATGAACGGTTGGAGGACCAGTTAAATGACCTCTTGGAGCTTCACCAGCATGAGACCAGTAACCTGAAGCAGGAGCTGGCCAGCATTGAGGAGAAGGTGGCCTACCAAGCCTACGAACGAGCCAGGGACATCAAGGTACTGGGTCTTCTGTGGAGTATAGGTTTTGGTTGGTGTCCTGAGTCTAACCCTGGCATGCATTTGCATGTGCAGGAGGTCCTGGAGTCGTGGCAGACTCGAGTATCCAAGCTTGAGCTCCAGCAGCAGCAGCAGCAGCAGACCGTCCAGATGGAGAACACGGACGCCAAGGTGCTGCTCGGGAAGTGCATCAACATCATGCTGGCCATCGTCACAGTTATCCTGGTGTGCGTTTCCACAGCGGCCAAGTTCACCACCCCACTGCTGCGTAGCCGCCTTCATTTGGCGCTCACCTGTGTGGGTGTGTCTGTTTTGGCACTGCTGTGGAAGAACTGGGAACATTTACAATGTGTGTTAGAGCGGACGCTCCTCCCACACTGAGCTGGACTATGCAGCAGGAATGCCAGTGAGACCAGTAAACTTTGGCCAGTTATAGGTTGGTATTGCCAGGAGGAGGGGTGGGAGGTGGCTTGACATGGGGATGCAGGAAATGGGCGAGGGCGGAGCTTATATGTAGCTGTACACTAGTCTTGATTGTTCAGCCTCTTTTTAACTCCGCCCACTAAAGTTGGCTTGTAGCCAAGCAGTGAGGGTGCCAACCTGGCGTTAACCTGACCATCGGGCATTTAGAGCGCCTACCTCATCACTGTGACGTGGTTGTCACACAAACAGGCTGACATGGGAGGAGGAAACGGTTTTGGGTGGTGATATAACAAGACACACTGGTGTACTGTATGATTTGAAAAGAAAAACAACTCCAATGTTCTTCTTGTGCCCCCAACTGCGAAAGCATTTCCACAGCACCCTCTGGTGGTCACAATTATAAAGGCATGTGTCACCAGTCCAGAGGGGGTCTGGCATTCTAGGGGCGTGTTCATTGCAGTCACATAGAAGAGGAGGTGAGAAAGAATGCTAAATTTCTTCATTGTTTTTGGTGAGGCCCAGAGCAGGTTAGTCCTCCAGCACCACCACTAGTTCAGCCAGTGAAGTGTAGCTCTGAATCCGACACCAGTGGCAGACCTGATTCTTGTTCGAGCAGCAACAAGGAGGAATGTGTCTCTGCCGGAACGGATCAGATGAGCGCCTCACACAGGGCAGCCATGTAATTACATGTGTGTGTCCACTCATGTCAAATCAAATCGAACCAGCTGCTTCACTCAATCAGGAAGACTGTGATCTGTGTAGTTGGTGTAGCGCCACCTTATGGCCTCCTCCTGCACTAACCAGCTGTGAGATGAACAGACGGTTCCTCCAGATCCCCATTGTGCTGTTTTGTTTTGATTTTTTTTTTTCTCTCATCTCGTCTGATGACTCGTCTGATGACTCGTCTGATGACTCGTGTGTTAAACGGTGTATTCAGTGTTTGCGTGTTCATACTGTTATTTCTTAAAGTAAATCTCATGACCTGCCTCCAGTCTTTTTACTTTCTGTTGCTTCTGGGGCATTTTGTGAACTGAGCGTCTATGTATACGATTGCTTGACTTAATTTATTCACGTCGCTTTGAGTTGTCTTTCTGATCGATCAGAACAAATAAAGCTTCACGTGAAGCCTTTGGAGAAGCTCCGCGAGCTCACACTAACAACGGTTCCAAGTGCTGACGTGAACCGTCACCAGCGCCTGCTGAATCTTAACTCATCTGTCGACTGTGAACAGTTGTGACTAAACAACAACAACCGGCCAGAGACTGGCCTCTCCCTCCTAGCCTGTGATTGGTTGGAGGCCGAGATGCTGATGTCAGCGCTGCTCTCCTATTGGTCGTTTAGGAGAGGGAAATCTCACTCCAAAATGGAGTCCAGCATCTGGCCCAGTTCATAGCTGGTAGGTTGTAACTGTGAAGTGCAGCGCCCACAGCAGATGCTCTCAGGCGTTAACCCCGTACACACTCTGCCTGTAAAACAGTTACTAAGTGGTTTTCAGTAGCTGTTCAGTCTGTTGATGATTCATGCAGTTATAAAATGGATAAAAATGCTGTTTACACTCTTCTTTCTTTTGCCTTCTTCTGTTTTGGTTGGGGTCACCACAGAACTTTTCCTACTGGTCCACTTATTCATTTGTCACAAGTTTCACACCAGAGGCAGGTAACCCTACATGTACAAGGAGAGTGGGGACATGGGTGGCATCGAACTGAGGACCTTTATTAACCAGCACCATGCTGCCCTGCTGTGCCCCAGAGCGGTAACAGTCCAGAATTAAAGCTGTAGTGTGCAGGATTTGGTGTCCTCTAGTGGTGAGGCTGCAGATTGCATTATGCAGCTGCCAATCCAGATTTTGTTTCAATTCATGTTGCCTTAACTTTAACCTGTACTAGCAGGTCACCGGTAACCAGTGACAAGGAGAACAACCACTGATTCTGCTTTTTCCTTTTTTCTTTTTTTTTAGATTTTGCAGTGCTACAAAATGCTAAGTATGTCCCTTTTGGGCTACTGTACCAGCAGAGTGGTGCAACATGGCGCCCTCTGTTGGTGGTGGTACTGGGGGGGGGGTGCTTGTATATTGAAATGACGGGCTCATTCTAAACTTGTGAAAACACCAATTCTTTGTTACACTAATGAACGGATGGTTATGAATGCGTTGTGCTAAGACGCCTAAATATCCTACTCACTGTAACTTTAAAACTACTACTCATTTAAAAGACCTGAAAACAGTCATACTTTTATTTTCTTGTAAAATTTATCATTAAATTATGTATATAATGTAATGCAGGGGTGGTATTTGAACCCAGAACCTTCTGCACTGAAACCAAACGCATTAACCACTTGGCCACCACCCCTGCAAATCTTACATCTTTTATCTCCTCATAAAAAATGGGAATGAATATAGTCTTTATGTATTCGATAATTTGATCTGGTTTGATTTTTTTTTTTTTAAAGAACTGCTGAGCTCAAAATAGACATAAAATTGACCTAATCTGTCTAAATTACAGATAATCTGATTTTAAAATCCAATTGTAGACCATTTTAAATGACATTTCAAATAAC
Source organism: Thalassophryne amazonica (assembly GCF_902500255.1). Classification (NCBI taxonomy): domain Eukaryota; kingdom Metazoa; phylum Chordata; class Actinopteri; order Batrachoidiformes; family Batrachoididae; genus Thalassophryne; species Thalassophryne amazonica. Next base: position 1,127,890 of record NC_047124.1, read on the forward strand.
TTTAAATGTGCTTTAAGACAGATCCTCTGCTTTGAGTTGGTTTTAAGTGGTTCCAAATCACTAGTGAACTGGATCTAACTAGATCTAAGATCTGGGGGAGTTTTTTTTTTTTTTGGGGGGGCACTTGGTTGTTCAGTAGGAAATGTGACGCCGTCTCTTTGGACTCTAATTATACCTGTTCAGGCTCATTCTAGTGGCTAAAGTGTTGGGCTTGAGTCCAGAAGATCATGGGTTCAAATCCCCACCTGACTGGAAATTCACTAAGGGCCCTTGGGCAAGGCCTTTAATCCCCTATTGCTCCCGGTGTGTAGTGAGCGCCTTGTATGGCAGCACCCTGACATTGGGGTGAATGTGAGGCATAATTGTAAAGCGCTTTGAGCGTCTCATGCAGATGGAAAAGTGCTATATAAATGCAGTCCATTTACCATTAAGGAGAAAGCTGTCAGAGCAGTTAGTTGTGAAGCTGATGGACCGTGTCGACAGTCTTCTCTCTCTCGAACCTGAACCTTGTAGCTCCTGGTGTCTGGATCACTGTGACCATGTGGGATTTCTTCTCACGTCTCAGCTGTGTATGAATTCTTCAGGCCTTCACTGATACTGAAATGACTGCAGGGTTTTTTGTTCTCTTTTGCCAAATGCTGTCTGGCTCTTCAGGTGAGAGGTGACCCCCCCCCCCCCCCCCCCCCCCACAAAAAAAAACAAAAAAAAAAAACATTTGTGAATCCACATTATGTGCTTTCGAATGGATCACTCCTTAAGTGCATGCACAGGCTTTAATGTTTGGTTATGTTTTTTTCATGAATAAATAAATTAAAAAATGACAAAAATAAATCTTTGCTGAAACTGTTCCTGGAGTTTTTTTGAGTTTATCGTGGCTCTTTTCTCTGTCATAGTTCTTCATCGCACAGACTGTGAGGTGAAGGACGTCCAATCAACCACTCTGGAAGTTTTATATGGGATTCATAAATGTAGAATCTGTAAAGTGTGTATGTGTGTAATTTATGGAAAAGATGTAGTCAAGCGGTCATGTCACGTGATGGTGGTTTTGGTTTCAGCTCACTGTGCACTGATCAGTATTACCTTCGACTTCTTTGGTATTGAATAGGATTGGAGTCACAAACCGCGTGGCCACTGGTTCTGTCGAGGTCATCAGCGTGCGTTCTAAAAGTCTTGTGAGAGCAATAGCAGCTCAATGGTCACCAAACTTGGTATGCGTGTTTATTATATTGACTCCAGGAAGTCTATTGACTTTAGGGTCAAAGGTCAAGGTCAGTGGGCATACTTTGTAAATATTTTGTGATCCAGATTACTTCAGTTGTACTGGTATGACTGTCAAATGCAGTATATTCGTTACACAGAGTGACCGCAAGAAGGTCAGCGTAGCTGCTCCACTAGGTTTTTTGTTGGGTTCAGTTAAAGCCACGATTCAACTGATGTTTTGTCAGCATTTTTTTCTAATAAGGCGTCTTCTAACCACACTGTGAAAAACTATAGTGGAAGGCAAACAAAATAGACATATTTGGTGTAACTTGTACATAAAATTAAATAAAATATCCACATTCAGCACAAATGATCTCACGTACCGCATGTGCCCTCTACACCAACATATAGAGTGAATTCTTTACTTTTTTCAGTCTTTGGGTGATTCTTTAACTACGGCCACTAGTGGCCTTATAATGTAATTTCCACCACACCATTGCCTTACAATATAAAGCGCCTTGGGGCAATTGTTTGTTGTGATTTGGCGCTATATACATGTGCTCTGATGTCACTGGTTTATCTCCATAGAAACTACCCAACAATCTTTCATACAAACTGTTTAAAGGGACATTATTGTTGTGGTGGAAATTACAGCAATAGTGTGGGACAACTACATTTCGTTTAATAAAAATTCACAACAGTTTGTATGACATTGAATACCCCAGTTATGTTTTGATTATTTTACTGATATTTTATTCAGAAGATATTTTAAAACATTAGAAAAAACATTTTTTTTTTACTATTCATTTTCTTCATTGAACATCATAAGTCTGAGTGTGGGACAAGCACAAAACGGCAATATTTGCATATAATGATGCTGGAAAAAGGTGAAAAAGTCATCATAGACTACTAAGACAAATTTCTTAAAACACTTTCATTGTAAAGATAACTATAAAAGTGTGAAATTTCCCCTTTTTTCTTTTTTTCATAAAATATGATCAAGGGACATAAAAGTGCCCGTAGTCTAAGAATCACCCCCTTTACTTTCCAACTTCTTTTCTTCATTGCGCCTCGTGTCAGTGTCCAGAAGCTCCTCCCCGTTCTTGCTAATTTAGACACGTGATTATTTCCCGCCACTACCCAGTTAAACCACTAGAGGTCTGTAGCACAACACAAGTACTCCAATATTATGTGCATACAAAAATGAATAAATTACAACCATAAAAAATAATAATGAAACATTTAGCTGCAACAGCTACAGTCAAGATCATGAATGTACTTTGTAAAGTTTTTGTCAATATAATAACTTTATTTTTAAATGACCATCATCAACGAAATTGAAATGATTGGGGGTCAGAGGTCAAACTGGCTGAACTGGACTTTGTCAAAGCCGTGTTTAATATATCGTGTTAAATATCGTGTTGGTGCAGACAAAAAAGACATTCAGATAACTTTAAGGTTTTAATCTCCACCTAGATTATCGTAATTCTAATTTGAAGTGTTTTTGTCATTTTAAAACCCACAGTCTATTTGGCACATTTTGATTCATTTAACTTTGTGCATAGATCATTTCTAACTGCTGCTTTTATGTCTTGTGAGCTGTTTTGGGGGTCTGGACCGTCCAGAAAAGTGGGATTAGGACAATCAAAATGCAAACTTTCAGAGAAATGCACTCAATCTAGTTCAGGGAGAAGGTGAAGATACAGTTTAACTTGTTTAATTTGACAAAATCCCCTGTTCACATAAACCAGAGATGATTTACAAAAAAGAAACATGTATCATGAATCTTTTATTCAGGTTTTCAAGCTCGGATTCATTATTTAGATCAAATGTTACTTCCTCCTGTTTGAGTCTTTGTTTGTTCTCGAAAGGCCCGAGTTCCAATATTCTGCACCGAGACAGACTTTACACAGGTCGGTACACGTGTACTGTGTGCACGAGACGCAGTAAACTGAAGGTAAAACTGGTACAACACTGCCATCTACCGGTCATTTTTATGATGCGCTTTCTCATGTTTAGGACTATAATAGTGACTTTACGTCTATGAGAAAACGGAGTTTTCGATGTTTAAGATTAGTAATGTCAACCGTGGATCTTATCGATTAGTTAAAAAAGCTATCCCACACCTTGGACTGGTATTCTGTGTTTTTAATCTATTAAAGCCTCCAGTATATTATTGTATGTGAGGCCCAGGTTAAAGTAAAACTTAAGTTCTGGTTATCCATGATGTGCAGTCCATCCAAACGATTCAATGAACCTGTGTGTTGCCAGGCTGGAAATATGGACTCTAAAGTTATTGCGACGGACGCAATAATCTGGGCCAAAAAAACAAACAAAAACCCATCATGTCCCTGTGCGGCTCCGTAAAAACAAGTCGAAACCTACTGTACATTTTATTTATCATCCAGGTCTGCTAGGTGGCGGTAGTGAGCAAAAACTCGTCGGTGCATGTCGGAAGTCATCATAACTGACTGGTTTAAAAGAAAAAAGTTGAATGTTAGCGCGAGCGTGTTGTTAGTAAGCCTTAAATAAACGTTTACGTTGTAATTTAAACTCAACCTGTAATCGCTTTAAGATACTTTGACAGTCGTCAAAAAAAGAAGTGACAGGAATGTTTTAGCCACCAAGTTTAGCTGTTAGCTAACATGACCAGCTAGCAGCATCGTTAGCATTTAGCAGAAAGATAAAAGTTTTCAAAGTTTTTACGTCTGCGTTCGGTTAAATGATTAAACCTGCTTCAGATGGAAGAGTATAAAGAAAACATCCACGGCAATGTGAAGATTGTGATCCGAGAAAAAGACGCAAAGGTCGGTGTTAGCGATGAGCTAAGCTAAACAGAACGCAAATTATCTTATATAATATCTCACTGTAAATGTCGGCGATTGCGTGATTTATTATGATTATTAAATCGTATGACATTTGGGGTATATTTTGCACGTCTGATTGATATTTTGAGATGTTTTGGGATTTTGTTGGCAAACAAAAAACACATAAAGGGTTAAAAAAATTGACATCTGAAAGGCTGCTGGAACGTTTCGAAGTCAAATCGTCCACAACCCCAAAAAAAGTCCACAGCCAAAAGGTCCACAGATCTATACCAAAACGTCAGTAGGCCTATGAATAGTTATTTAAACCTTGACTACAAAAGGATTTGCAAACATAATTAAGAGCCAATTTTTTTTAAGGATCAGGTGGGCTGTGATTCAAGCCGGCTCAAATTTCAACAAAACTTGACTCAGAGATGGAACCTAAAAAGAAACGTAGTGTTCCCAAAATTTCTTGACCGAAAACCAAACGGTGACCTGCCAGGGGTCATCAAAGTTAAAGACAAAAATATGCAAAAACTGATATTTCATTAAATTCCCATCTTTAAGTGATGTAACATTCAGTGTCATCAAGTCCCCCAAGCCAGTTTAACTGTCAAATGATTTATGGAGGCAAACTCTTTCTTATATACATATTAGGTTTGGGGATCGATGGCGCTGAATATAGGGGGCGCTCAAAGTCTGATCATTTGCAAAATTGGTTGTATTTAAAGGACCATAGCCCTGTGTGCCATCAAGACCCCAACCAGATTTCAATGTTATGAACAAATACAGGGCCCTACTCTATCAATGCAACTGAAAAAACATTGGGGTCTTGATGGCGCTGGCCACCAGTGGGCGACTTGCCAAATTTTGAGGTAGTTTAGTGCCACCCAGTGGCCCACACCATCAGCCTTTTTTAACTAAATTTGCAGGAGTGGATAAGCTCATGTCTCTACTTTATATAACAGTTTGCAGAATTTGCGGACTATACTGGTTTGAAACTGGCTTGGGGACCTTGATGGTGCTGAATGTTACACCACTTGAAAGATGGGAATTTAATGAAATATCAATTTTTGTGTATTTTTGCGTTGAACTTTGGTGACCCCTGGCAAGGTCACTGTTTGGTTTTCTGTCAAGAAATTTTGGGAAAGTTCGTTTTTTGGTAGGTTCCAAGTTTAGATAGTAGAAGAGGACACTCAAATTATATAAAGAGTGAGTTCACACATCTGGACAGTAGGAAATGCTCATTGACCAGCACAGACTGCAGGTAGTGGTGTCAGAAAGCTTAAATTTATTTTTTTTAGATAGATTCGACAAACATTTGGAACAACTAGGAGATAAAAATTATTCTTGTCACTAAGCAAAAGGCAGGCAGATTGCACACTGGCAGTACATGCCAGCCCAGGAATGGTTACAAATTATAAAAGTGCCACACATTGATCTGGACATAGAGGCCAAACAGACCTCTATGTCCAGTAATTTACTTAACTAGGGACATTGTGATCAATGAGGAACAGTGGCTCTAAACAAATTGATGCCAGTTAGAGGAGTATCAAGAGATTTTACTACAGAAATTTTTCCAAAGTTGTCTTCTGCTGATTCAGAAGTATTTTGTCTCTAAAGATGTCAGTGCTGCAGCATGTTGGTCTTTAATTTCCTCATCTTTCTTTGACACATACTGAGATTACCTGTGTCCAGGCGAAGCATTCTGACAGCATCTGTGCTGCTGAAGAATCAGCTTCTCAGTGTCTTCGTCTCAGTCCGCCGGCGACTTCAGTCATCCCGTGTATAAAGAGATCGCTTTGGCTAATGGACAAATCAATCGCATGTCCAAGGATGAGCTTCGGATCAAATTGGCAGAACTGAAGCTTGACACAAGGTAACTCATGCCAACACGGCAAACATACGCTTTAAAGTTGGTGTTCTGAAACTAGGTCCATGAAGGGACTTTGGTCCTGTCGGTCATGACTGCTTGTTTCAATATTTCACTGAGGTGTGTGCGCGTGTGTGTGTGTGTGCTCAAAGAGGTGTGAAGGATGTCTGAAGAAGAGGTTGAAGAGTCACTAAGAAGCAGAAGCTGCTACAGATGGCTGCTGCAGGAGGCCCCACTGACACCTACTACGACTACATCTGTGTGGTAGACTTTGAAGCTACGTGTGAAGAGGACAACCCGTCAGGATTCCTTCATGAAATTATCGAGTTCCCCATGGTCCTCATCAACACACACACCCTGGAGATTGTAAGTCCTGTTTGGCATTAATTTAGAATCTTTCTTGCTTTAATTTTCAGAGTGTAAAACTGTCTGATTTCCTATGCAGGTGGACACCTTCCAGGAATACGTCAAACCAGAACTGAACCCGCAGCTTTCAGACTTCTGCGTGAAGCTAACAGGAATAACTCAGGTTAACTGAGCTGAAATGTGTTGATTGGTCTTTGATTTTGTGTACTGAAAATGTTGTGTTGAGCAGAAACTGGTTGACGAAGCGGAGCCGTTCCTGGCAGTGCTTCAGCGAGTTGTAATCTGGCTTCAGGAGAGGGAGCTCGGCACAAAGTACAAATACGCAATTCTGACTGATGGGTACGAAGCATCACTTCAGTCATGCTGCAGAGTCTGAACTCAGTGTTTGGTTGCTAAAATAGTAAACTCCTGTTTGTTTTTAGGTCCTGGGACATGAGTAAATTCCTGAACATCCAGTGTCGCATCAGCCGAATCAGATACCCACAGTTTGCTAAGAAGTGGATCAACATAAGAAAAGCATACGGAAACTTTTATAAGGTTTGACTTTGTTACAATGATGTTACTAAGAGCTGAAGAATATTTCTGATGGAGCCAGTAAAGAAACTTTATTCATTGTTGTCTGAGTTCTGAGTCTTTCATTCATTTACACTTTGAGCTTCTCTGACGTTGTTGCCCTTTTGGAAATCACAGCAGCCCTTTGCATCTCGCTTTTGTCCTCCAGGTCCCGCGCACACAGACCAAGCTGAGCACCATGCTGGAACAACTCGGCCTGAAGTACGAAGGCCGCCCGCACTCCGGCTTGGACGACTCTCGTAACATCGCCAGGATAGCGCTCCACATGCTTCAGGACGGGTGCCAGCTGCGCGTCAATGAGCGCATGCATGCCGGACAGCTGCTCGCCATTCCCAGCACGGCCCCCATGGAAGGAGCATCCCCACCCATGAACCCCCGTAGCAGGGACTAGGTCCAGATCCTGGCCTTGAAACCAGAACCCCGGTTCTGTCTGGATTCTTTCCCATCACAAGATGTACAAGTATGAAACGCTGACATTTGACCACTCACGGATGAGGAAGCCTCTGACCACCACAGCTGATTTCTTTTCGTTTTCCAATCCTCGTGTCTGTGAGCTGAGAGGATTCTCGTCTGTTTCAGTGGTGTTGGTTTGTCAAAGCCTCCTCACGGAGCTGCTGACGTATGTGAAGCTGCTGCTGCAGAGAATCGCTCAGATATCAGCTCTGTCAGTGTAACAAGCACATAAGAATATGGCTGAATCTCAATTCTACCCCTTGACCCCTCCCCTTCCCCCTTCCCCTCCGTTTTGCGCGGGCACGAGAGACAGAGGGGGTCTCAATTCTCTTTTTGGAGCGAGGCGGAGGGGAAGGCAGAGGGCTACAAACCCCTCCGTTTGGAGTTATTCTGGATGCACACTCCGTTTGGAGGGGTAGGAGGAGCTTACTGCTGTCTCCGAAAAAACAAACATGGCGCCGAAAGAGCCGCACAAATGAAGCAGCTTTCATTACAAATTATGCTGTTTAGAAAGTTATAACTTGCCAAAAACTTTACAGACAGTTGTCTATGACAGCAACGTGTCTGCTGCTGGATGCATGTTGTGTATACTGTCGTTCTGAAGAATATCGTAACTTCGCTCATGTGCTGAGGCGTTATAATGCACATACACACGAATGCTCCGATAAGACACTTTTATATCTCACAACGGAGAAAATCATGATAAAGTAAGCATGTTAATTTGTACGTTCATTAATCTTTGGATCATAGCGCCCCCTGCTGTTGGATTTCAAGGTCTGTAACGTGTGTGTGTATTTAGTAAACAAACGGAGCCCTGAACACACTCGACTCCTAATAACTTTCAGGCAGAAAATGAGAAGTTTCATCAATGGAAATAAGTTGGAAAATATACACGCACATGTATATGTGTAACACATAACCTGACGTCCTGACAGACTGATATTATTTGTCAAGGAAATTTCTGAAGGAAATGGGCTGGATGCAAAAAATGGGAGAATTTGAAAAAGAAATATCAGGTTAACAGAACTAGATGCAGCCCAAACATACATACAGGTGCTGGTCATATAATTAGAATATCAAGAAAAAGTTGATTTTTCAGTAATTCCATTCAAAAGTGAAACTTGTATAATGTATACATTCATTGCACACAGACTGATATATTTCATGTTTATTTTAAATAAACTGTTTTCCTGTTTTATCATTAGTATTTTATATGGTCTTTTTTATTCATTTTATTATTTTACTTCTTTACTTATTTATGTTTAAAAAAATTTATTGTGTTTTAATCTTATTTCATTTTATTCTGCTTTTAAATGATGTTTGTGAAGCGCCTTGAGGTGATTAGTTGTGATTTGGTGCTATATAAATTAATAATTATTATAAATTATTTTAATTAATTACTAATCAATTAATGATTAATCAAATAATATTAATTACTATTATTATTAGTGTTATTAACAATCAATTACTAATTAATACTATTAATGATTATTATTATAAATTACAAATTAATTAACATGACATGATTGCGATGCATCAAAGAAATCTGCAACTTCTATTTCTTTGCATTTACGCAGAAAGGCGAGAAAATAAAAAGCAAACAGGCAACTGCAACAAGTTGCATTTCAATTGCTATGTTAACAAACAGTGAAGACGGCAGATTGACACGGGCAGTTTTTTTTCTCCTAAGGCGGAGGGGTGTCTCAATTCATAGGGCTAGAGGCATACCCTTCACCTTACCCCTTGTTTTAAAGGGGAAGGGGAAGGGGTACAAAAGAATTGAGATTGGGGGTAAATGTGTTCAGCAGTGACTTCACTCCCGTGTTGCTGCTGTCGCTGTGGTCAGAACACTTCAGTCCACAAACTGACTTCATGCAGACTGGAAATGATCCTGTATGAACTTTTAGCTGCTGAGGTTTAGGCTGATTTATCGCTGAACAAAACCTGTTAAACTCAATGTCATTGCTCTTGGAAATCTGTGACTTCACGTGCAGCACAGCTGGTTGGCGACGGCTGCATGTTCATCCTTTGAGTTCCTTGAGTAAAAAAAATGGGTGTCGCAGCACAAATTGTTCGACATTTGACTGATTTCTAGCAGAGCTGCACAGAATTTAGATTTGTGTCCACTTTCATATTTGTGGTTTTTGGCCTTCAGCTGATATCAGTGAGAAAGAATCACCATCAGAATTATGAATTTCTAATTTTATCACAATTTTTATATATTATATTATATATATATATAAAGGAGCCTTCTCTGAAGAATTTCCCCCTTCATGCATATAGTCAATCCATCAAATACTTTAGCACTTTTTGATGTTTTATTGGGAATTTTGTTTTCCTGATTTGCTTTAAATTGTTCAGCTGATGAAAAATGGTGAGCAAACTTACAAATTATTCTTAGTACTGCCATTTCAGTTGGTGCTTTGTGATCAGACCACACATGAAAGAATGAAAAGAACCAATAGTTCTTGACACGCTGACCCCTAGTGGTTCTGATGTGATGTACACGCAGCAGAATCAACGGCTTCATTTTCCACATACAAATTACAGTATATGAGTGTCCTTTTGCCAAATGTCTTAACCAGCAGTCAAGAAAACAAAGAAATATTATTTAATCTTGTTTTGTAGGATTTATTGATTTATTGTATTAATACAGAATTTTTATTCTATGGCGCTATTTTAATAATTGGAACTATTCTAAAGAAACAGAATAAAGGATGTTTTTGTGTACTTGCGTACAAGCTTTGTTGCCTTTAACCTGGAAGATACACTCCAAATAAACTTTAACGGAGTCTAACTTTTTGTTAGACTCCATTAAAGTCTGCAGATTGTTTGCACTTGATTGATTTTAAATCACAAAATTTTTGTATTCACAAGATTTGAATTTGGAGGAATAAAACCATACACCACCTTTTTAACTTCATTCCAACAGTATCCAAAAAAAGCTCCAGAATGCAATCGCATAGTTTTGATGGCTCAAGTTCATGTTTGAAGAATGAAAAGTTACTTTTATTTTGAAGGCGCTTTATTGGTTTCATAGGCCCCCCCCCCAAAAAAAAAAACAATCATATGGCCACATGACAATAAAAGGATAAGTCAAGTACCACACATGCACTGTATATTCTTTTAATATCACCTTTCATGTGTTCAGACTTTTTTGTTTACAGGTTTTGGGCTTTATAAGCACAAAAACATTTGTATCCAAATCTGCCACATTGTTAAATATGTTGGCGCTTATAGAGCTGAAAATTTTCTGAGGTCACAGAGGCTTCTAGTAGTTTCCTTTGGGGTTTTTAAGGTTCATTGATTTTCATGATCATAACTTTCTCTGGCACTGCAGTCAGATACACAACACATTACTATAATTTGTATAAAGTACTTGGGGAGTCATTGTGAGGCGGTTTTCTGGGTGTGAATCCGTGCAGGAGGCGCCTCACACGCACGTGCTGTACAGGGTGACTTTGTGGCTGATCTCCTCCAGGAGCCGGTGCACCATCTGCTCCAGCTCCAGCAGCTCAGCGGCTTTGGCCTCTAGGAGGCGCTGGTTCACCTCGTAAGAGTTCTCCAGTTCTGAGCAAACAAGACAGCAGGAAGTGATGTCATCAACATGAGCTACTTCACAGACAAAATTACAAATAAGCCTTTTCATGGTGTGGACCCGTGGCTTTTTGTGTTACAGTTTCTGAGATGTGATGAATGAATCAACAATAAAAAAAATAGTCCATACTGTGGTTATAAGTGAGAGATGTTCAAATGTGACATAAACAAAATTAGACAGTTTTATATACCTTTTAAAAAAGCAGATTTGTGTGATGACCTGGAAACAAAATAAACTATTTGATTCGAGCCACTTCAGCCAGTAATGTGGACGTAGCCTTGGATCACACACAAATGATTACAAATAATTATATATGCAAGTCTTTATTGTTGCCAAATGGGTAATTCCTTGTACAAAAAGTTTACCATTGTTTGTGTTTTTGTTCCTGCACAGTACACTGTGGAGACTAAAACACTCTGCAGTGAACACTTATGTTCCCACTGCAAACAGTGTTAAATTAAGTGTACTCAAACTGCTCTAGTTTATTCTGCAAACTTCACTGCATGTGGCTTGTGGTCTTCACATCCAGCCTGTGTGACTAAAGTTGTGTGTCCGCAAATGGATGAACGTGTGAGATCAGAATCAGCGATAGATCAGACAAACTAAAGTATGACAGTAAGTCACAGTAAATATCAAATCTGCACACTGCAGTGTGATTTATGTGCACCGTTTTGTGTGGACTAAACGGCCCATTTTGCAAGTTGTACTAAGTGCACCACTTTAGATATTATACAATTCATTCAGAAAGTATTCACAGCGCTTCACTTCTTCCACATTTTATGTTACAGCCTTATTCCAACATGGATATTATTTTTTCCTAATAATTCCACACAATATCCCATAACGACAATGTGAAAAAAGTTAGACATTTTTGGACAATTATTAAAAAAAAAAAAAAAAACTAAGAAATCACATGTACAAGGTCTGTTAGAAAAGTATCCGAACTTTTTATTTTTTCAAAAACCTGATGGATTTGAATCACGTGTGCTTGCATGAGCAAACCTTGAACCTTCGTGCACATGTGTGAGTTTTTCACGCCTGTCGGTTGCATCATTTGCTTGTAAGCAGCGTTTGTGTGAGGATGGGTGGAGTCTCTCCTCGTTTTTTTTTCTTTGCAAGGAAAATGGCGGAACGACTGGAGCAGCGCGACTGCATCAAATTTTACCAGAAACTGGGTTGACAACCAGGTGGAAACCATTCGGATTATTCAGACGGTTTTTGGTGACGATCCTCTGGGCATCACAGAGATTAAGGAGCGGTACAACCGGTTTAAAGACGGCCGCACAACAGTGGAGAGCGAGCCGCGCTCCGGTCAGCCATCAACATGCTGAAATGACCAGATCATTTCCAAAGTGAACGCTGTGGTGATGTGGGACCGTCGTGTGACTGTCCGAGAAATTGCTGAAGAGGTGGACATCAGCACTTTTTCGGCACATTCCACTGTGACAGAAGATTTGGCCATGAAAAGAGTGGCGGCGAAATTCATCGCCACGAAGCTGATGGCGCAGCAAAAGCGCCTCTGTGTTGAAGTCTCACAGGACATGTGACATGCCCAGCTCTTCCACAATTTCTCTGATAATCACACGACGGTCCCACATCACCACAGCGTTCACTTTGAAATGATCTGGTCATTTCAGCGTGTTGATGGCCGACCGGAGCGCGGCTCACTCTCCACCGTTGTGCGGATGTCTTTAAACCGGTTGTACCGCTCCTTAATCTCTGTGATGCCCAGAGGATCGTCACCGAAAGCCGTCTGGATCATCCGAATGGTTTCCACCTGGCTGTTGCCCAGTTTGTGGCAAAATTTGATGCAGTCACGCTGCTCCAGTTGTTCCGCCATTTCCTTGCAAAGAAAAAACGAGGAGAGACTCCACCCATCCTCACACAAAGGCTGCTTACAAGCAAATGACGCAACCGACAGGCGTGAAAAAAATCACCCATGCGCACGAAGGTTCAAGGTTTGCTCATGCAAGCACACGTGATTCAAATCCATCAGATTTTTGAAAAAATAAAAGGTTGGATACTTTTCTAACAGACCTCGTATATAAGTATTCAGTCTTTGCCATGAAGCTCAAAATTGCCCTCAGGTGCCTCCTGTTTCCACTGATCATCCTTGAGATGTTTCTGCAGCTTCATTGGAGTCCACCTGGGGTAGATTCAGTTGATTGGACATGATTTGGAAAAACACATACCTCTCTACATACACCGAACAAAATATAAATGCAACGGTTCATCTTTCAGCAGGACAATGACCCTAAGTCAAGATATCAAAGGAGTGTCTTCAGGACAACTCTGTGAATGTCCTTGAGTGGTCCAGCCAGAGCCCAGACCTGAATCTGACTGAACATCTCTGAGAGATCTGAAAATGTCTGTGAACTGACGCTCCGCATCCAACCTGATGGAGCTTGAGAGGTGCTGCAAAGAGGAATGGACCAAACTGCCCAAAGATAGGTGCACCAAGTTTGTGGCATCATATTCAAGAAGACTTGAGGCTGGAATTGCTGCCAAAGCTGCATCAATAAAGTATTGAACAAAGGCTGTGAATACTTATGGACATGTGATTTCTTAGTTTTTAAAAATTTTTAATAAATTTGCAAGAATTAAGACTTTTTTCATGTTGTCATTATGGGGTGTTGTGTGTAGGATTTTGAGGGGGAAAAATGAATTTCATCCATTTTGGAATAAGACTATCAAAATGTGGAAGAAGTGAAACGCTGTGAATATTTTCTGGATCCACTGTATGTTTGTGGAATATACTGTATTCATAAACTTTGGATTTATAGATTTAGTTGACTGAATTTAGTGTTTAATGCACCTTTTAAATGTTTCTGTAGGTTAACTGTTTTCTGTTCACCTCCGAGTCTCTGCAGCTTGGCGCTGCTGTGGACCAGCAGCTCTCTGGCCTCCTGCTGCAGCTCGTCCGCGCGCCTCCTCGCCTGCAGCACCGACTCCCCTTTATCCTCCAGCAGCGCCTCCACCTCCTCCAGTTTATCTTTCACCTCCTCGTTAAATTCCTGCACACACCAGTCTGATTTAGTTGCAATACTTTCCTCGGCCACTAGTTCAGTCTGTTTCTGAGTTTCTCCAAATCTTAAGTATGTGCTGATTTGCTTCAGCGTTCTTTTACGTGATTGAACAATCCACAGCATGTCTTTTGGGGCTAAAAAGACTTCCAGAAGAGTCCGGGACTGTGCTGAGAGCAGCAGCAGGTCAGTTTAAAAGGAGCTCAGTAAACTTTTTTTTTTTTTAACATGTTTTGGATGCAGCTGGTGCGCCGCGAGCTACGAGTCATGATGTTTTTAGCTGGAATAAAATGATTTCTTATGTTTGTGACATGATGTGAAACTGGAGACAAATGAACGTGAACGTCAGCAAACAGCAAATATTCATCTAACTGCTTATTAAAAACCACCGACACAAACATTCAGCTACAAAACACACGGTGAGAAGTTTAATTTGCTGCAGTGACGAGGAAGAAAAGGTGTCGTTTGTTTGTGTTCATGGAAAAGTGGGAGGGGACTGATTTTTTTTTTTTTGGGGGGGGGGGGGGGGGGGGGGGTTGTTGTGTGGGCCGCCTGAAGAGGAGGTACTGCTGGCCAACACCAGAGGGCGCCCTGCCTGTAGTCGGGTTTCAGGCACCAGAGGGCGCAGTCACTACCCAGGAGCCAGGAATCACCATCATCACCACTATAAAAGCCTGGAGGAGACACCACATCTCTGCCGAGATATCAGTTTACCACTCAGGTAATTCTCTCAGCCGTTGTTTCTGTGCCGAACGCACATACCTTGTTTGTTCTGAACTTTTTGCAGGAGTACCTGGAACTCTACTTACAGCTGGAGCTGGGTTTGTGGACGGTGGAGGAGTGACGATCTTCACTCCTCATTCCATTTACGTTAAGTGGTAGTTCAGGCTCTGCCGTTAACTGGTTCCAGAGTTGGAGGTGGAGGTGTTCCCTCCAAGTGGATAAACATTGTGAGTTGCTGACTGCTTACTGGGTGTCCACACACCCACCATTAACCTGTTTTTGTTCCTGCCAGCAGTACCGGATCTGACAGCTGAAGCAGAGGCCACCTGGGGACTTGGGACTCAGGACTTGGTGGCTTCAGTGTACTGCAGGTCTTTGTTGGCGGCGGAACCTTGTGGGCCCCAGCTCTTCTCTGGATAAGCGTCTCCTACCCTCGGGCCTGCCCACACGTCACCTGTTGTGTTATGTGTCGGACGCAGCCCGGAGAACCGACCAGCGTTTGAAGGACCCAGTATGAATTAGCAGAGCACGGTACAAAGGATAACAGAGTTTAATGAACATAACAGTGCTGTGAAAAAATATAAAAGTGCGCGATCTGGCGTGGTGGTTTTGCGGTGCGCTCCCAGTAGCGCTAACGGTCCGGAGCCAGAACCAATTCGGACCCAAGGACCCCACCGACACCCCCCAGGTGGCCGCGACAAACCGAGTCTGTGAAAGAAGGAATCATTATGTGAGTCCACACTCAACACACAGAGAGAACGCTCAAAGGTGTACAAACAGCAAACACTTCCTGGCTTAATTACTAATCAGCTTCCCAACCTGCAGGCATGGAACATCCAGTTCACAAAACTCCACTGCAGTGGAAGCTGATTACACGACCAACATACAGCTCAATATAATAAGGTGTGAGGGACACCACATTTACTGACTGTATAAATGTTAGTCACAAAATCTAACGTACCTCAGGAAGTGTGCTGACGAGCGTGAGACCTCACCCCCTCCTCTTTCACAGACCGTGCATCAAACCTGGACGTTCTCTGCATCCACTGATGATGAGATGGCTCCCGAGACGACGATCTCACCCGTCTGGTCACAAGGTCGAGTCTCTGGCAAATACACACTGTATACTCCAGTCTTAAATGCTACCATGTTCCAATCCATGTAGATGCACCACAGCTGTGAGTCCTGACGAGCCGCAGGTGATCAGCCTCAGGTGATCAGGGTGAGGTCCTGATAAACTCAGCTACACAGCCACTCAGTCCCAAATGCAAGCCACCTGGAAGGAAAAACAAAGACAGAAACAAAAAGGCAGCCAGGCCCCCCAGCCATACAACATGTTGTATTTTGTAATTGACTGTCTAAAAGCAGTATTCAACCTGTTGTGCACATTTGCCACAATAAATTGTATTTATTGGATTATCTATTGACCGTTCATTTGCGCCCCCTGTTGTGGGTCCGTGTCATTACACTTTCCCCAACAGTTTTTTGTTTGTTTTTTAAATGAAAAAATGGCCACTTTGGGGTTTAAGATGATTTATCTTTTTTCAGATGATGTCAGCTGCCTCAGAAAACACTCACAAGGAACATGTGCCCATGCACATGCCCATGTGCAGAAAAGTGACCTGCAGAAGTGACGGTACAAAATTTAATATATTTATATTATTATTTTTTAAAGTAGCTGAAACACAAAACAAAGCCGACGTGATTCACCTGAACTGAAGCCTCGTTTGTCTTCAGTCACATGGGCAGGTGGAAACTTCTGGAAGTAGACCTGGACCATATTTGAATTCTGCCACTGTTTAAGCCTTGTGGAAATGTGCAAAGCCATTGCACAGTTTAGGAAATATTGTTTATGCATGTTTTTTTAATGCACATCACTGAAATTAAACCTGAACCCGTTTAAGAGAAAGTAACTTGCAAAGTTTCTCAGTAACTGCAGGAGTGCAGAAACATCCTAAAGTGTCCACATTCTCAAACATGAGGAACACCAATACGCACTGCATTATGGGGCTTCGTTTGGACACGCCCCCTCTGATCGCGCCTCAGAGCTTCACCTCAGTGTCATATGTGAAACGGAACATTTGTGATGACACATCTGGGTGATAAAATCCATTTGCTGCAGTTATTTAAGGTTCCATATCTTAAAGTAAGTCTTTGTGTTTTTTGCCGATTGCTGCAGGGTTCTAGCTCCAAGCCACGTTTGACTCTCGGTGCATCAACGGTGCGGTGAAATGTTCCACGTGCCGCGCAGCATTTTTGCAGTGATGGTCACATTGTGTCTGTTTGCTTGAAACCTGCTGGGCGTCCTCAGCGTCCTGTTTGACCCGGCCGCTGATCTGCACCGTGGTCTCCAGCATGTGCTCCACCTCCTGCTCGTCCAGCCTCAGCTGGTTCGCGTTGGCCTCCAGCAGAATCAGGCGGTTCGTGGTGTTACTCAGCTTTAGTTCTGATGCCGCTGTCTCTGACTCCACCTGACACCAACAAACACAAATGGATGTAAAACCGTTGCTGCCGTTGGTTTTCTGAAACCGTTTTGTTTTTCACTTCAGACCAATAGGATATTTTGTCTGCGGGACGAGTTCACACCGTGGCGCCACATCTGTCCGCCACCTACAGTTTGGAAAAATTGCTTCTCCAACACTTGCAGACTCGTCATCAAAATGTATTTTTCTGGACATTTGTCAATTGTGACTCCATTTAAAAAAAAAAAACCCTCAGCAGGATTTTCCCTCCATGCACCCTCAGAGGTCAGAGGTCAAACTCACAGAGATCAGCAGGTCCAAGGCGACCTGAGTGTTGTTCTGGGCCAGTTGGACGGCGTCGATGGCGACACCCTGGGCACGTTCAGACTCTGCCAAGGTGACATCGACGACCTGAGCCGTCTCCTTCATGTTGGCCACCTTCTCACTGAGAGACAGACAGAGAGACAGACACAGAGAGAGAGACAGAAATAGAGAGACAAACAGAGACAGAGAGAGAGACAAACAGACAGACAGAGAGAGAGAGAGAGACAGAGAGCAACAGAGAGAGAGACAAACAGACAGACAGAGAGAAAGACAGACAGACAGACAGAGAGAGACAGACAGACAGAGAGAGATACAGACAGACAGAGAGAGGGGAAGAGAGAGAGATGGACGTTGATGTTAAACATCGTCGTCTTTGGGTCTCTGTAGGTCACGTGTGGAACTTTTGTTCCCGACTTTAAAGGGGTCATATTCTTAAAATCTGCTTGGAAAGCCACATTTGGACACGCCCACAAACTGGTGGACAGACACAGACAGACCGTTAAACCGCTCCCTCTCTCTCAGGACGACAGGAGGGTCTGGAACCAAGAATGAGGAAACTGTGGATTTGTAAATGTGAACTCTGAGAACTGATTGGCTGAGAGCATCTATGTTGTACCTGACAGCCTTGGCCTCCTGCAGCAGCGTCTCTGCGGCCTGGATGTCCTCGGCGCTCTGACTCAGGATTGTCTCCACGCTGGTCAGAGCGCCCACCTTCACCCTGATCTCATCTGTCAGCTCCTGTAGCTTCCCCGGCGATGTTGGCATCTCCAGAGTCAGGACCTCCTTGGCCACGGCTTCAATCACAGACACGTCTGCTTTGTCATCTGGAGACAACGTAAATGATTCATCATCACAGTTCTGCAGGTTCCCTTCCCCCAGTTCAGTTCTCGGGTTGTCATTAGAACTCGTACCTCAGCCAAAGCTTCTTGTCTGTTTAGGCTTTCCCTTTTTGAACTCTACCTGCTCCTGAGTGACTGACTGAGTGAGTGACTGACTGAGTGACTGACTGAGTGACTGAGTTACTGACTGACTGAGTGACTGACTGACTGACTGAGTGACTGAGTTACTGACTGACTGAGTGACTGACTGACTGACTGAGTGAGTGACTGACTGAGTGAGTGACTGACTGAGTGACTGAGTTACTGACTGAGTGACTGACTTACTGACTGAGTGAGTGAGTGACTGACTGACTGACTGAGTGACTGAGTTACTGACTGAGTTACTGACTGAGTGAGTGAGTGACTGACTTACTGACTGAGTGACTTACTGACTGACTGAGTGACTGACTGAGTGACTGACTGAGTGGGGTGGGAGTGGCACAGGGCTCGTTAGCACAGTGCACCTTCAGGATGAACTCACTGGTCAGGAGGTCCCGTATCTCCCTGATGAGTTTGCGGAGCTGCTCGTTGCTCTGCTCCACACGGACTTTGCTTTGGTTGGCTTTGAGCAGAACCTCCTGAGAGTTCAGCTTCGCTTCATCTGCACGCCCTCTGGCTTGCCACACCTGAAGGAAGTGATTTAGTCAGACCAGAACCTCCAGAACCTCGCTTTCTGCAGGAACTGTGACTCACCATTCTGGACAGTTTGTCCACTTCTCGCATTGCTGTCAGAATCTCCTGGTCCAAGTCCTTGGCTGATTTGAGGGCATTTTTGGAAGTTGAGATGAAGCCTTCACACCCTCCTCCGCCACACTGTGATGATCCAACCTCGCCACTGCACCCCAAACCACCACAGGGGACACCAAAACACGCGTCGCCTTCAGCTGAACCGCCGCATGTCTGCAGAACAAAACACAAACTCATGAGCAGAGGTTAGGTTTTAACATAATGAACAACTATGAGCTTCAAAACGGCCAAATACTAGAAACAGAATAAGTTGACATTTTCAGGATAAATACATTTAGATGCAAACATATGCTTTTAATCACTTGAGAAGCAAAGATCTGTAAAAACAAGTGAAATGGGTGCCATCTTGGATTTTGAAATTGGTTTTGGTCCAAGGACGTTTTGTACAAGATTTCTGACTTTTTCTGGACCTATCCTGAAACTCTTGGGTTCAGAGGTGGGATTCCAGATGTCCCAAAGGTTAGGGTTAGGGTTACATGGCTGAAGGTCCTCCACTCCAAGATCCCCGAGAATGTATGCAGTGAAAGTGGCTCTGAGCACTCAG
Organism: Thalassophryne amazonica; assembly: GCF_902500255.1. Classification (NCBI taxonomy): domain Eukaryota; kingdom Metazoa; phylum Chordata; class Actinopteri; order Batrachoidiformes; family Batrachoididae; genus Thalassophryne; species Thalassophryne amazonica. The sequence continues at coordinate 1,147,461 of NC_047124.1, forward strand.
CCTTTGAGATCAAGAGATGTTTTGGAACCTTACAGTCTCCGGGCAGCACTTTAAGGTCCTGGGACATCCTGTCTGTCTGAGTGGTTGTGAGACTTGGCAGGATGTCTTAGGTAGTAGTGAATGTCTTTGTGTCAAATGAGCAGTAGCTTCTGGAGACTCTGAGAAGGAGTATCACTGTATTGTCAGGGAACTCCAGATACCACATTTTGACAGGTGTCTGCTTTCAGGACCCCAACAACTGCCAATGACAAAGGACACGCCCACGTTTCACTTGGCTGCAGCAGACAGACAGGTGGGGACTGACCAGTTGTCTGTCTGGGTGGAGAGTGGTTCTATCGTATGCACATGGTGATGTATAGCACCAGCTCACACTTCCAGGTCTGACCGGACCTCCTGAGGAGCATCCTATCTAGTCCTGTAAGCAACAGAAGAGTCACCATGGTGCCCCAAAGTTCTTGAAATTGAATATGTCCACCTGGTGGACATTTGCCTTTGATGCAGGTCCAACAGAGTTGCACCAAGAGCTCTGGAGTCTCAGACTGCGTTTAGACTCAGGAGCTCACAGACTGCGTTTAGACTCAGGAGCTTCAGTAGAGTTAAAAACCCAGAAGCTACTGCAAAAAAGCAAACATAAAATCACAATTCTACAAAAATGTGAAAGAAAAATGAACAGAAGGGTGTCAATTCTTACAGATGTGTTGCTTTTACAGTCTTGGGTGTTTCAGCAGATTTGGTGACTGCTGGACAAAATACTGTCATCATGTGTAACTTCCATGATAACAGAAGTTGCACAAATCCCCCAAAACAATGATGTGAACAAAAATGACAAACTGTGATAAGAAGCCTAGTTGGAACTCAGAGATTTCTCACCTTCTGACTAAGAGGTGACAGGTCGAACTCATCCAGGTCGTTGGACAGTTTGTCCAGTTTCTGGGAATATCTTTGGTTTTTGCGATTGAACTCTTTCTGACTGCTGCTGATTCTGTCCTCAGCGACTCGGCGCACTGCAGCCGACTGCTCCAGAGTGTTTCCGGGGTTCGTGGTGGAGGCGTTGGCGCGGAGCTCCGCCGTCATGGACTGTGCATGCGCCGTAGTAATGGTGTTCATGGCACCTGAAACCAAACCGATGAACAAGAGGGTGTGTTCAGTTTCAAAATGGCTCGTTCTTTATCCAGATGACTTCAGGAACCCTTTTTTGTTGCCTGATCTTGTCTGGACTCTCACCCTGAACGTTGGCATTCTTGGCATTGTACACCTGCTGCTTCAGGTCCTGGATGCTGCGTTCCAGCTGGCTGGCCTCCTCCAGCATTGCCTCCAAATTGCCATCTGTCGTGTTGACATTGTTGTGCAGAAACGTCAAGGTCTCCTCCGTGGTGTTCAGGTTCCCATTAAGGTAGGACATCAAACCGCTGAGGACACAAGTGGGCAATCAACCCAGATAAAGACGTAGTTTTTCCGTGTGTGTGTGAGTACATACATAATCTGGTGCATCAGCTCCTCAATCTGTTCCAGCTTCATCACTGCCGGGTCGCTCTCTATGATTTCTCGCACCGTGTTGGCGTTCTTCTCCAGGCTGCTAACTAGTTCTTTATATGGCACCGTCACCCCGCTGGTCTGGAGTTCTTTCACTTGGGCCAACAGGCGCTGCGTTTGATTGGTCAGTTCGACCACCACGGCGTCCCAGACGGCAAAGCACTGGTGGCATGGTTCACAGGCGGGAAATTCTCCCTGGTAGCCCCTGGCACACTGGTTGCACCGTGGGCCGGACACGCCCTTCACACAGGTACACTGTCCCGTGGCACGGTGACATTGCTCACTGGAGATTCCCAGAGGGTCACAGTCACACGCTGGGAGCAAACAGAGGGAAGTCAGACACTCGTGATATCGCCAGGAAGGTTCATGGAAACAAACCCGACACCTCCAAAACATTAGCGCAGATATGACCTCGACCTTCAGCTGCACACAGAACCAACCCCACAAAGACCTGACTATAGATTTAAAAAATAAATTAAAATGGGAGGAGGGGGGGTCATGCCCAAGATACATGATAATTATATAAAGATGTCAAACATCTGAACATGTTCTCAGCGAGGTCCAGATTTCCCATGAATGTCCGTTAAAAATGTAACATCTAAGGCGGACAGGAAGCCAGTTCCAGCTGCTTTCACAGCTGAAGAGACTTGGGGGCTAATCCAGGACTCCCGGGTCCTTTGGACACTGGCCCGTGAGGAACGCGGGATCCCAGGGAGATGTGTAGAACATCTGGTTCTCCTGAGCGTGGGAGCAGAGGTCACTCCTCGCCCTCTGAGCAGATGGACGTGAAGACGGGACACGTCTCTCATGCATGTTGTTTTGCAGATCCAGAATTGGTTTCGACCAATCAGCTGCTTCTTCACGTGTACGAAATGCTGAAAGTCACAGAGAACCAATAAAAACTCTGTTCTTCCAACATGTGGACTCGAGTCCAACCATCGAGACATCTGATGTCTTCATGAAGACGTGACGATAATGAAACATTACGTCCTCACTCTCGATGGACTGATGTCAGAATGTTGCATCATTTCATATTTTTTGTCTTAGAAAGTAGAAATTTCACCTTTTGTTCATTTGACATTTACACTTTACTATTTCTGCCATATCTCAAATTTAGATTTGGAAAATCCTGATTAGTACTTTGAAATTTCTTCCTCTTTTCTTGAATTTTGACTTTGAAAGTTACATAAAAAAAATTTCATTACATAATTTTTTTGTTGTTGTTTTGACTGCGTAGTTTTAGCTTTATCAGAGTTTTGAGTTGGACATTCAGTTAATTTAGAATATAAGGTGTTAAGTTTGTATCTCACAATTTCCCCTTTTTGAGATTAAAAAGTAAAATGTTTCATATTATCTTAACATTTTTACTTTTTGTCTCAAAATTCAAATTTTAAGATGAAAAGTAAAATGTTTAAATTTCTAAATTAATAGAAATTTGAAGTAAAAATTCTGACCATGTTAAAACTATGTAGTCAAAACTAAGGGCCCCTTCATGCATAGTGGGAAGTTTGGACGAAGTGCACACTTAGAGCGCATGACACAGGAATCGTGTGCAAACCGTGTAATGTCGTCCCTGCTGCCAACACCTCGTACACCCGTTGCTACAAGTATTTGCGCACACAAACGCCTGAAAGACAAAGTGTGCACTGTGCAAACTCATCGCACCTTCTTGCGGCAGGTGCCGGCCAAATTCCATGTGACACACATGAACATCTAACACTGCTCGCATGGCACTTAGAAAATGTGTGGCCAGTCACACTCTTGGTACGATAGCAGTCTGCAGACAATCACCTTCGTACTCACAGAGAAATGTGTCTAAGTCCCACACGAGTGTGGCTTTGGTGTGTGTGCTGAGATGACAGGAGGTGTGTCCTCACACTGAAGTGGCTGTGGAAATCTGTGGATCTGGACATTCCAACTGGACACAATGTACTGTGTTTGGACGGGCATGGACAAACAACTGCCTACTGTGACGCGCGTGTCTGTTTGCTGTTATCAAGTGGACATTCAAAAAAAAAAACATATATCACTGTGGCGACGTGCTGCAGCAAGCGTGTGCACACTGGACAGGCTGCTCCCAGGCTGAAACAGAAAGTCAGATCAAAACATGCAGCAGGCGATCTTACTGTGATGTCAACCACATGAGCTCTGTTCCACATGACGCGGTGTCCTGCAGCGCATCATCCACAAGACACGCACGTGGAGATGCACCAGATGTGGACATGAATGAGACTAGTGAACTGCTTCTCATTCATGTCATTTCATGACTGTATGTCTGTGACCACGGGTCATCACCAGAGGAACAGACAGATCATATTTGTATTGCTCGTTTGATAAATGCGGTGTTTTTATATAGAGTGGGATTTTAATTTTTTTTGTAATACTTCCATATCCTTCCTGATATGAGGCAGATTCCTGCAGCTTTTAAAGAACAGCTCCATAGCTCAGTGGTAAAGTCGCTAACTGGCAATCAGAGCTTTTGAAAGGCCTGAGTTTGCATCCAGTGGGTGGTGTGTTTTTCTTTTTTAATTATTCCACATGGTGGCACAATGTGGTTCCACAGTACCGTCTGGTTTTTTTTTTATTTATTCTACATAAGCGGCGCGATGTGGTGCACCTCACACTATTCCTTCTCAAAAGACACCGGTATGCACAAACTCTCACACTGGGTTTGTGCACGCCTGCCTGTCCTGCATGATGTTTCATGGTGCGCTAATTTCGAACTGTTTCATGCTGTTTCGCCATAATCGACCCGACGTTGACCAAACTTTGCACTAAAATCTTTTGGGATGAAAGTTATTTATTTATTTATTTATATTTTTTTTTATAAAGTTAGACTTTTGAGGTTTAGTCATGAACCTTAGGTCTCAAATGTTAATTTAAAAGTTTAAATTTGGACTTTCTTTATTTTTTCTTCATATCTTGACATTTATTTTCCCCTCTCATGATTTCAACAGTAAAATATTCCTTTATTTTCACTTTTGAATATAATCATTTTGATTTAGAGCATTTAAATGATTGTTTAATAGGTCTGACTGAAAGAGTCTGTTTTACTTTGAACCTCAACATGACTTTAGAAATCCTTTATTTCTTTATTTCTGACTTGATCGTTTAGTTAAACTTTGACTTCCTGTCAGGTTAAATGCGCCTCCCTGTGTCCACCTTCAGGCTCGGCCTCTGCTGTGGAATCGCACCGTCACTCCTGAGTTCACTCAAACGTGCACCGGGGGAGTCACGAGGTGCGCGGCGGTAAACGACGTCTGCGGAAATAAAACAGTAAATAACACTCTGATGTCATACCGTAACATTTGACCTCTGGATTCCCCCAGAAGAGCTCTTTGCACTCGCGGCATGTCCTGCCGCCGAAGCCGGGTCGGCACAGACACTGACCTGTGACCTGTGGAGCAGAAAGAACAACATCAGGAGCTCCTGTCTGTGGGGGAAAAAGGAGATTTTAGTTTTTTTGGTTATTGTTTACATCTGGACACAATGGCGCTTTGGTCGTCTCTGAGAAAACGGGCGTTCAGCTTTTCCACAGCATTCTCAGACTTCCTTCCTCTGATGGAGAGCAGCCAGTGAACGCACCAAGCCAAATGTTTTGATGTGTGTGTTGGTGAGCGCGCGCTCACAGCTGGCGTCCGTATATCTGTGGCTGGACGGGTCGTCACGGTGACTCAGCGCCGCCCCGCTGCTCTGTTCTTGGTGGGAAAACTTCGGGACATTCTAATTTTGTTCTTCCCACAGTGAGCAGGAGTCCTCTGCACAGCTGCTGCAGGCGGATGTTGGACTGTGTGTGTTCGTACGTCAGAATCGCACACATGAATTATTTATGACTTGGTGAAACGTATCGTATGTCTCTGTGTGACTTTTCATCAGTGAACTTCAACTTGACTAAGACACAACTCTTCCACTTAATCCATGTTCAACACTCATGGCTTTGGGTTTGAGCTTTCAAGGACAGCCAAGGTCAAAATTTCATGTAACCAACAAGAAGTGATGCGTGACTACATATTAGAGTTTAACAGCAACCATCAGTATATCATCACCCGCTAAAGCACTGGGCCAGAATTTGACCTTGGCCCATGACCTTGACTCTGAACCAATTTTTCTTAAAATCAAATCATTTTATCTTTGGCTGACCTTCAAACATTCCACCAAGTTTTGTCCAAATCCGAGTGACACACACAGGACCAAAACCTTCCAAAGGCGGGTCTTCTTCACGTGTTATTGATTCAGTTGTGTGTTTCACGGCGTCTCGCTCACCTCATTGCAGGACGGTCCGAAGGAGTGGGCGGGGTCACAGTCACATGGCTGGCAGCCCGTCCCACTGGTGATGTTCCACGTATCAGCAGCACAGCGGTCACAGTTCTGACCCTCCACATTGGGCCGACAGGAGCACTGGCCGCTGTGCTGCTCGCACTCGCATTCGTCCGGGGACGGACACGCCAGAGACACCGTCCCCACTGAGTAACACATGCACTCTGCACAGAGTCCAAACGTACGCATGCTTCAAAAATCTGCCATTCTGAGCGTCAAATCCGTGCTGACGTGACGTCGCGGTGACGCCTCTACTCACTCCTGCAGCTCTGGCTGGTGGCGTTGCCGTAGTAACCCACTTTGCAGTTCTGACAGGCGTAGCCCTCCGTGTGGTACAGACATCTGAGACAGGCACCTGTCTGGGCGTCACAGGACTTCGGGTCCTGCATGTCGATGTTGTTGTTGCACCTGCAGGGCATGCAGCGCCCACCGGGCACCAGGGGGTTCCCATAGTAACCGGTGGCACACTCCTCGCACCTGGCTCCTGAAGAAAACCCACAGAACCGGAGTTGAAAAAGAGCAAAGATGATATTATTGTTCAGTCTGCTTGTGATTAATTAAAGGCCAGCTGAAGCCCTGTTTGGATTTTGTGACATCAGGTGAACCGTTGCCAGGATGCGGGTTCCTCTACCTTTGTACCCGGAGCTGCACACACACACCAGCTGATCGGAATCCGCCGTCTGATAACAGCTGTCAGCAAACTGACGCCTGCTGTGCGGTCCATCAGGGCACAAACAGGGGCGGCAGTGACCACCGGAGCCCAGCTCTGGATCTCCATGGTACCCGTCCAGACATCTGCAAAGAGAATGATCAGAACACTTTCACCTCATGGCTTTTTTCCCAGCTTTTAGTAAGAAGTACTAAAAGCTTCTCCCTCATCAAGCTACATATTTTTCATCAAATGAGAATGCAGAACACAATCTCACCACTAGACGGCACTACATTCAACACGCTGCAGCTTTAAGCCATCATCAGACTAAACGCTGTCTTCGTCGTGCTGTACCTTTCACAGTGGTGTCCGGTGGTGAAGTCCCGGCAGCCCTGGCACGCCCCGTCTGTGGGTGGCAGTGTTCGCTGTGGCCATTACAGTGGCACGGGCGGCACTGAGGGAAGCCCCAGAAACCTGGCAGGCAGTGGGAACACTGGCGCCCCGTGGCCCCTGGCACACACTCGCACTGGCCGGTCGCCTCGTGGCAGAACACGCTGAGTGAGCCGCGAGGGTCACAGTCGCACGCTGTGTGAAGGAACAAATCATGATGTTTGTATTACGGCCGGTTTCTTGAGCGCCAAACTCTGCCTTCCATCTGTTGGCTTACCTTTACAGCCGGCTGGACCGAACAGGAAGGTGGCCGGGGAGCAGTGCTCACACCTCCTGCCCACCACGTTGGGGCGACAACGGCACTGGCCCCCGTGGGGCTCGCACACGGTGCTGAGCGCTCCCTGAGGGTCACACTGGCATGCTGGGGGATTAGAGAGAGAGAGAGAGATATCAAACAATGGATGGATGGAATTTTGTACCTCCAGCATCCTTCTAAAGTTTGCACAGACTGCACATTCCTCCAGACGGAACGGTATCTTCACTGTTACTGTTTTTATCTCCTCGTATTGAAAGGAGCCAGCTGAGGTGGTTCAGGAATCTGGTGACGATGCCCTGGTGGTCTCATTAGGGGGCTCTTCCAGGCACAGCCAACTGGGATGAGACCCTGGGAAAGACCCAGGACATCCTGGAGGGATTATATTTCCCAGCTGGCTTGGGAACACCTCGGGATCCCACGGGAAGAGTTACAGGACAGGGAAGAGTGGGATGAGCTGCATAGTTGACCCAGATAAACAGTAGAAGATGAATGAATCTTGGAGTGGGGGCAGGCTACAGTGGATTTGGATCAGGTCTAATTCAGTCATCATTCATTGTGACACCGCATGAGCACGCTGGGATTTTCTGCCCACCTGTGGCGCCGTTGTGCAGCAGAGCAGAGATGCTGAGGATGTAGGAGTTACAGATGTCCGTCATGGGACTTTTGACCACACTCTGGCTGCTCTCCAGGCAGCGGTACCGCTGGAACGTATCCCACGCCCCTTCACCGTCTGTCCCGTGGAACATGTCCAACTCCCTGACCCGGGGGATCAGCACCAACTGTAAAGAGGCAGGGAGGGGAAGAGAGGAGGACCGGGAAGAAGAGCAGGAGGACCAGGAGGACCAGGATGAGGATCAGGAGGAAGAGGAGGAGGACCGGGAAGAAGCAGGAGGACCAGGAGAAGGACCAAGATGAGGATCAGGGGGAAGAGGAGGAGGACCAGGAGGAGGAGCACAAGTCCAGACTAAACTAAACATAGTAACATAGATTTAAAGGATGCAGAAGATTATTTTGGCATCTGGTGTTTGTTGTGTTGTTCTCATTTTTCTCAGCATTCTGTCTATTTTACAAAATATCAAACGTATGAATTCAGTCAAACATCTGAGAAGAAATCAAGTAAATTTCTGAGAGGTGCTGCAGCAGCAAAACCTTTTCTTCTGGATCTGGTTTTCCATTTCAGAAATGAATCAAGTTCGAAATACATAAAATAGACATGAATTAGATAATTCTCATCCTACCTAAAAATATTTTTTAATCATTTCAAATGACATTTGCACCATTTTTTTTCAAATGGTAAAACTGAAAACACTTAAAATATTAATTCTTTAATATATCTTATATATTCTCTAAATATCTTGAAACTAGACTTTACATGTTCTTAATGCTTGACAAATTATGGAAACCTGGTTAATAAACTGAATATTACATTTTGTTCTGCATCATTTTTCCTGTATATGATATTTTTTATTAAAGACAATAAGCTGCACTGGACGGTCCTGCAGCGTGTCCGAGGTCTCAGTGAGGTCAGCTTGTGTTTGTGGAGTTTCACTCTGACACGTGATCCCCGTGTGTGTGTTTAACGTACAGAGTCGATGAGCGTGTACGGAACCGAGACGGTGCTGGTGGGCGAGTAGAGCGGCAGAGCGAGACGGACGGTGTAGTTCAGTCCTTTCTCGAAACACACCGGCGTCAGCAACACGTGCCTGAAACAACGAGTGAACAAGCAGAATCAGACCGAGTCCGTGTGTGTGTGTCCGGGACGAGCAGGACGGACGTGTCACCTGGACCCTGGTGGCAGAGAGACGGACTGCTCGTCGCCGCTCTGGATGGAGTTGCCGCAGTAAGACGAGTAGTTTGGAGGGTGGAAGACGGGACGTTCCACCCTGATGTCGGCCTGTTCCCACTGCTCAGGGAGCTGACACGCACACACACACACACACACAGACACAATTCACAAATTATTAAGCATTTATGAAACATTGCAATTTGACTTGTTTGAATTGAACTTCTATAAAATGAGGTTCTACTCAAAGAACGAATTGTGTTGATGTTTTAGGGATGAGACAAAATCTTCATGCCAGAGCATCGTCACATCAAAACCCCAATCCAGATTCAGGACAAACCAGGTTTTGTGTGACACGTCTCGATCCAGAGTCGAGAGTCTGTCTGTTTGGTTTGAACCTGTGGCTCGTAGCGGATGAGGAGGTCGTAGTCCATGGACTCAGGGATGTTGGTGATGATGAACTCTAAGTAGGCTTCTTCAGGAATGCTGACGAAGCCCATTCCGGTCCACGTAGGACTGCGGTCCAGCGGGTACGGCCTCTGCACCACTATCACGCCCTGAGACACACACACGTTAGTTTTCACGCCCAGCAACATGTCTGAGTGCACGGGGTCGCTGACACTCACAGGTCCGCGCTCAGCGTCCTCAGCCTCGTAGATGTAATGGTCCAAATCTATGACGTAAAAACCAGATTCGATCTGGTCACAGCGCCGCCCCAACATGTGATCTCTGCACACGCACTGTCCCGTGTGTGAGTCACAGCTACACACACACACAGACACACACAGAGATCAGCTCATATTCAGTCTGATGTTTCGCTGATGATGCATCGTGTTCTGGGGATGAATGTGTTTGTTCATGTGTTTGGTTGTTGTTGGATCTGAGCTGCGTTTGGGTTCAAAGTGCACTTACTTATTGTCCACAGCCCCGCCCTTGTCGCAGTCACAGGGTCGGCAGCCGTCCATGTCGTTGGACAGTCCCCAGTGCTGAGGCTGCAGGAAACGTGTGCAGAGTTAACGTGCATGTCTCTCACACTCTCAGACAGACAGACGGACGTTTACACAGAGTGTGTCTATATTCTTACGAGACACTCGTCACACTGGTGCCCGCGGACAAGGCGTTTGCAGAAGCACCTTCCTGTGTCTGTATCGCACGTGTCTCTTCCTGGAACCGTGCCCAGTGGGTTACACGTGCACTCTGCCAGAACACACAACCAAAATATCATGTCCATGAAGCCCGAACTCAGATCAGATGATCAGAGTTCCACAAAACCTGCAGAAAAGATCAGGTTCCAAAAACTTTAAACTCATTCTACTCTTGCTAGATGAGGCGTTTGGGGTCTAGTGGAAACGTGCACTCTGAAACATCTTCAAAGAGATTAACTATGTTTATTAAAGGCTGGTTCAAATCCCAGCCTGACCTTGGGCAAGGTCCTTAATCCCCTCATTGTTCCTGGTGTGTACTGGGCACCCTGCATGGCAGCACCCTGACATCAGAGTGTCTGTGAATGGGTGAATGTGAGGCATTGCTGTAAAGTGCTCTGAGCTTGATTCAGACAGAAAAGCGCTGTATAAATATACTCTGGTTACCATTTATTATGAGCAAAACACACAAAATCCAACAAAGTAACGTTCATAAGTGTTTTTTTTTCTGTGGGTCTGAATTAGAATGTGACGTACGCAGGCAGCCGTCCGGCCCCTGTCCCAGGCCGTAGTGACCCTGCCTGCAGTGGTTGCAGTGCTCTCCCTCTACGTTGGCTTTGCAGCGACACTGGCCTGAGATCATCCCCGCCGCCACGTCAGTCCGCGGGTCACATAAACCTCCCTGCAGAGACCCGCTGGGATCACAGTTGCACCCTAAAAACGCATGAAAACATGACATGGGACATGATTAGAGGACATACAACAGTGGAGTTCTGCTAAATAGTTGCTTGGAGCTCAACAAAGTCAGGACGTGCAGCTCCAGTAACACAAGGGTCAAAGGTTACAGAAGAGAGACGTACGTTCACAAACGTTGGGGTCCCTTAGGTCTCTGTTGGGGTGCTGGTAGAAGAAGGGCGCACATTGCTCGCACTGCCGGCCCACAGTGTTGTGCTGACAGTCATCGCACACGCCTCCGCTCATGTTGCCGGTCGCCACATACGCGGCCAGGTCGAAATGACACAAGGCGGCGTGTTGGTTACACTCGCACTCTGAGTGGAGGAGAGAGAAAACAGAGAGCTGATGGCGGTCTCACCGTAAACGTCTCTGAGCATCGGGTTCAGATGGACAAACCACTAAATTAAGAAATAGAAGTTTACCCATTTCTGACTAAATTTATTGAACTTTTGTTGCCGTCAGATTTTCAAGAGATGGAGTTTGTGCAGCACCTGGTGGCACCGTCCTTCATGATTTATTCTTTAAGATGCACTGACTTGTTTGTGACGCGTGCAGTCAAAAAAATAAAATAAATAAAATAAAAATGGGTTTCACTGTCTCTGTTAGACTCAATCTGAGGTGACGTAAAAACAAAAATGAGCAAAACAATAGTCATTTCAAAAATTGTAAATGTGCGTTTGTGTGTGGTCTCACTCTTGCAGGCGTGAGCGTTGTGCCCTCTGCAGGTCTCCAAGGCAGGTCTTCATAGAAGTGCTGACATCGCTCACAGTTCAGCCCCTCAGTGTTGTGGGTGCACACACATCGGCCGTGCACCTGCAACCACACGACAATCACTGAAATCTGCTGAATGCTCTTAATCATATCAAATCACGTGAAGATGCTCCAGATCCACAGAGCGCCGGCATCACGTGTTCCACATACCATGCCCTCAGCGCCCGTAGGTGCGCCAGCAATCGGGGCGCACTCAGAGGCATGGCCGTAGCAGAAACAGTTGCCGCGGACGACCATGTCGAAGAGGGCGTAGTAGTACTTCTCCGTCACTTCATCACGGGAATCAAGCAGGTTGTCGCCCAAAGTGTGCAGCTTGAGGAACTTGATTTGGAGATTTGTAATCTTCAGCATGTCTGCATAAACAGATGCTTTTAGAATTATTCTTGGTTTGTCAACCTCAAAATCTCAGAACCCCAAAAGACTTGAACACGTAGCCAAAATGCACATTTGACCTTTGACCTCAACCTTTACAAATTGGTTACTTTGTTGTTGGTTTTTTTTTGTTTGTTTTTTACATAACTATTGTTGGGGTCTGTTTTTGGCTGGGGTCCGTTTTGGACTGGGGTCCGTTTTGGACTGGGGTTTGTTTTGGTCTGGGGTCTGTTTTGGGCTGGGGTCCATTTTGGGCTGGGGTTTGTTTTGGACTGGGGTCCGTTTTGGGCTGGGGTCCGTTTTGGACTGGGGTCCGTTTTGGACTGTGGTTTGTTTTGGACTGGGGTCCGTTTTGGACTGAGGTCCGTTTTGGGCTGGGGTCCATTTTGGACTGGGGTCCGTTTTGGACTGTGGTTTGTTTTGGACTGGGGTCCGTTTTGGGCTGGGGTCCGTTTTGGACTGGGGTCCGTTTTGGACTGTGGTTTGTTTTGGACTGGGGTCCGTTTTGGGCTGGGGTCCGTTTTGGACTGGGGTCCGTTTTGGACTGTGGTTTGTTTTGGACTGGGGTCCGTTTTGGGCAAGGTTGGGTAGGATTACTTTGAAATGTAATCCAAAAGTAATCAGATTACAAGTAATCCAAATGTATGTACATACATACATGTAATCTTTCAAAGTGATCCTACCCAACCTTGGTTTTGGGCTCAAGCCTGCTTTGGACTGGGGTCCATTTTGGACTGGGGTCCGTTTTGGACTGGGGTTTGTTTTGGTCTGGGGTCTGTTTTGGGCTGGGGTCCATTTTGGGCTGGGGTTTGTTTTGGACTGGGGTCCGTTTTGGGCTGGGGTCCATTTTGGACTGGGGTCCGTTTTGGACTGTGGTTTGTTTTGGACTGGGGTCCGTTTTGGACTGAGGTCCGTTTTGGGCTGGGGTCCATTTTGGACTGGGGTCCGTTTTGGACTGTGGTTTGTTTTGGACTGGGGTCCGTTTTGGGCTGGGGTCCGTTTTGGACTGGGGTCCGTTTTGGGCTGGGGTCCGTTTTGGACTGGGGTCCGTTTTGGACTGTGGTTTGTTTTGGACTGGGGTCCGTTTTGGGCTGGGGTCCGTTTTGGACTGGGGTCCGTTTTGGACTGTGGTTTGTTTTGGACTGGGGTCCGTTTTGGGCTGGGGTCCGTTTTGGACTGGGGTCCATTTTGGGGCTCTGTGATTTGATGTTTAGTCCCCGGGTCACCTGTGGTGCCCGTCTCCGGTGTTGGTGGTGGTATGTGTCTGTCTGCTGTCTGTGTCCATGTCAGCTGTGTTGTCCGTCTCCCATGGTGTGCAGGGGGGTGTGGTTGGTGTGTGAACGTGTGCCGTGGTTCCTGTCTGCGTGCCCCAGTTCCTGCATGTGCGAGTGTGGCTGTGATCCTCTGTGTCATCTGCCTGTGATGTAGGTTTATGGGTGTCTTCAGGATGCGTGTGTGTGTTTCGTATCTGCCGTCCGAGTTTCTGGACAATCTGTTTGCCCCGGCCTTGTGTCTTTGATTATTCTTGTGACCCTCGTAATTCCTTTGTTCCACATTTACGTCTGTGTGCGTTTAGTCCTAACATGAGGTTTGGGGTCTGTTGCTCTGTTCATTGTTGGATCGAGTTTTGAGCTGTTCGTTCCACACTCCTCGGGTTGTCCATTTATATTCATCTCTGTCTATTCCTTTGTTTTCCGTCGTGTTTTTCCGTTTGCTCGGTCTACACCTGTTGTCAATCTTTCAATTTATTTTCATTTATATAGCGCCAAATCACAACAGAGTTGTCTCAAGGCGCTTCACACAAGTAAGGTCTAACCTTACCAACCCCCAGAGCAACAGTGGTAAGAAAAAACTCCCTCTGAGGAAGAAACCTCAAGCAGACCAGACTCAAAGGGGTGACCCTCTGCTTGGGCCATGCTACAGACATAAATTACAGAACAGTCAATCAGTTATTTAAGCCATGCCCTCCTCACTGTTGTTTGCTGGTCTGTTATACTCGGTTCCTCCTTCCTGTCACATTCCTGGTGTCTTCGTAAGTGTCTTTACCCTGCAGTAGTTTTTGCTTAGTGTTTTGTTACCACCTTGTTAGTCATTTTCAGTCTGTTTGCAGTATTTTTGGAGCTTTGTCACTTGGGATTGTTTGGTCACAAACGTATTCACGCTGCCACCTTGGAGAATTAAAGCATTCATTTTTGTGAATTTAACCCTTGGTGTCCTGGCTGCCTTGCACCCTGGGGTCCTACCTTGACTGGTTGACCTTAACCTACTGAAGGATAAACGCTTCCAGAAACATAAAAACAACACAAACATGTTAAATAAGATAAATTCCTTTCAAGAGGTTAACTTATTGCTTTTGGGTAGTAACTGAGTTAGCTAGCTAGCCTAGCACAGTTTATGGGAGGGCGCTGGCACAAGTCATTTCTGGTGAAGTGGAGAATCCAAAAGGGAGAGTTTGTACTTTCGTGACTGGCCACTCGGTGAAAACACGCGCAGGCTGTTTTGCTTGTCTACTGAAATCAGCTGGTTTGGTTTTGTCTCTTACTTTGGCATCTCTCATCAGCTGGAACGGTGAGATTAAAACCTGAAATGAATCTCTGAACATTAAATTGACTTTACTGACGAGTCTGATCCCTTTGAAAAGTGACCAAACTGCATGTATTTGTACCGAGTTCAGCGATGTTTTCATCACCAGAAATAGCCACCAGAGGGTGCTATGGTAAAGAAGGGCACCCATAGAAGGGTGCTATCCAGCTAGCTTGACTAATTAGTGTGTAAATAGAGTTACTGTGCTGGTTTATGGGCAGATATTCTTATTCTTGTTCTTGTTCCAGTGAGACATCGGCATCAATTTGACCAATTATGCTCAGCCTCGGCTCGTGTGTCATACATCACACTGACAAGTGAGGAACCTTGGGGTAATTTTTGATCTTCGTTGTCCTTTGGCCTCAACATTAGAATATTCTAGGACTGCTTTCTTCCACCTGTGAAAAATATGAAAGATTCGTTCCATCCTGTCTATGGCTGATGCTGAGACCCTGATTCATGCATTTATCTCTCTAGATTGAACTACTGCAATGTTCTATTTTCTGGTTTACTGCAGTCCAGCATTAGGGGTCTCCAATTGGTTCAAAATGCTGCAGCCAGACTTTTGACACGAAGCAGAAAGTTCGACCACATTACAACCATTTTGGCATCTCTTCACTGGCTTCCTGTCCCAGTGAGATCAGATTTTAAGGTTCTGCTACTAACCTATAAAATTATTCATGGACTGGCACCTCCCTACCTAGCTGACCTAATTAAACCTTACGTACCGGCCCGGGCTTTACGTTCTCAGGGTGCAGGACTACTTTGTGTCCCTAAGGTGAATAAGAAGTCTGCGGGTCACAGAGCTTTCTCTTATCGTGTCCCTGTTCTGTGGAATGATCTCCCTGCGTCAATAAAACAGTCAGATTCTGTGGAGACTTTCAAGTCCAGACTTAAGATGCACTTATTTTCCCTTTCATATGGCTAGCATACTGGTACAGTTTTGTTTTACGCTTTTTACTCTTTTAATTCATTTATTAGTAATTAGAGCGTGCCGCGGCCTCAGCTTTACCTAAATTCTGGGTCTTTTAGTGATGCTTAGGGCTAGTGGCCGGCGATCACCTTAGTATTTCTCTGTTTTTCTTGTTGTTTAACGCTGGCAAATTATACAGTATTTTTTGTCTTTCTGATGCCTGATTCTGTTTTTTCTCTCTGTTTAAGGTGCAGCTCCATCCAGAGATGGGAGTTGTATTCGTGTTGGCGATCCTCCTGTCCTGTGCACCAATAGCATTTCTTATATATTCGTCCGTGAATTGTTCTGTGAATTATTTCTGTAATTTATGTCTGTATCATGGCCCAAGCAGAGGGTCACCCTTTGAGTCTGGTCTGCTTGAGGTTTCTTCCTCAGAGGGAGTTTTTCCTTACCATTGTTGCTCTGGGGTTGGTAAGGTTAGACCTTACCTGTGTGAAGTGCCTTGAGGGAACTCTGTTGTGATTTGTCGCTATATAAATGAAAATAAATTGAAATTGAGATATTGTTCTACACCCTTAGCATTAGAGTGACGGTTCTGTAACTTACATTTTCAACCACTTATCCGGGATCAGGTCACGGGGGCAGCAGCTTCAGCAGGGGGCCCCAAACTTCCCTTTTTTAAATTTCAGAACTGTTGCCAGACTAAAACTGAACTGGTAATTGTTGGTGTGATTGTTGACTTCAGTTTTAGTCCAGTAACTGTTCTGATTTTGACTTCATTTAATTCTTAGAAAACAAACAAAACTGTACTTTTTTCATCTATAGTTAAATTCAGCTTTTCCCCTGAAACCAAACTGATTTTACACCAAAATTACTCTATGCATATTCTTTCTCCACACAGTGAGGTCAGAGGTCAGGCTTAGGTCAGATGAAAGCTGAAGGTGCTTTTGATTTGTGTGCTGTGTTGACTTCTTACTCTGTATCCTCAGACTGTAGGGGTCGTCAATCTCAAACACGGGGTCGAGGACCCGAAGTATCACCTGAGAAAGATCTTTGTTAGTGCACATAAAAATCATGTTTTTGGCCAAATTTATCTGTGAATCGAACACACCTCTCCCTCTGTGGACGGCTCGATGTCTGAGTACCGTGAGTCACAGATGATGTCATCCACTTTGACCAACGGTGCGACGGGGACACCGGGGAAAGACGCTTTACAGTCATAAGCAAAGTAGCGGTAAACCTGCCACGTCTTTCCAAAGTCCATGGAGCGCTCGATCACCATGGCAGCAGGCCGAAAGGTCTGTGACAACATGACACCACGCGTACTGAGGGGTGATGATGTCACCGGTAACACTTTGCCATCAGGGTATGTTAACCAACGTTAGTTAACGTAGTAATAAACATTATCCAACACTTAATTAAAAGTCTTTTTTTTTTGGCCTTAGCAAATGTATGCACTCTAATGAGGGTACTATTGATTGATTGATTGATTGATTAAAAGGACAGTGCCATACAAATAAAGTCACGTCATAGAAGGAAACAAAAAAGTTAAATGGACTGTGTCCGCCCCTTTGTGTGGCTCCACCCAGGCCCAGATACAGACCGGTTTGGACCGATGCAGTTGCATTTGTCAGATTTTTTTACACATCGTTCGTCATCGGGGGAAAAAAAAAATCTCAAACAACCCCGAATAGTGCTGAACGTGTCCCCGCAGTGAACACAGCTTTTGATTTGATCCCACAATGCACCACGCAGTTGTACACAGGAAAATACAAACTGGATCAAACAAACATAGCGTCAGTCCAGTCGAGTTGATGATCATGGCATCCAGGAAAAAAGTTGTGCAAGGAAAATTGGGCGCTTATTTCAGCAAGAAACGGTGAGTGGTTTATAAACAGTTTTCAGACAATAGTGTGAAAGACTTCTATGATGACTGAAATTACATTTCGGTGGTTTTCCGACCGTACATGTCAACCTATACAGATTGTCCGTAAATTATACGCATTTTTCCGAGTTTCAGAGTCGTACGGACGTACAAATAAAGTCGGATATTCAGGGTTTGATCTGCCGCAGGTCTGTAATAAACCATTCCTGCAGCGCGACTCCACTTTGAAGCCGTGAACCATTGAAGCAATGCTTCGATTCAATGGCTCGTGGCTCTTTGAGTCGCTGCTCTTCAGAAGCGGTAAGTCCGCTTCTTAACCTCTCTCAAATCCATTAAAATATCGTGAGTCGGCAGTAATGACACCCGGTTACGCCAATCGGAGGTCACTAAAATTAACATTAAATCGGTGTGTAACTTTGCAAAAACAATGTCGGACTCTGTAGTTTTCTCTGGGCCCCTCCCCAATCAGACCGGGAGTGACATGTTTAGCCGCATGTTCTCCTTGAATTGCTGGCTGTCTGAGTGGTGTCCAAAAAATGAGGTGGGCTTCATTGATAATTGGCAAAGCTTCTGGGGAAAACCTGGTCTTGTTAGGAGAGACGGCATCCATCCCACTTTAGGTGGAGCAGCTCTCATTTCTAGAAATCTGGCCAATTTTCTTGGATCCTCCAAACTGTGACTGTCCAGCGTTGGGACCAGAAGCAGAGCTGTGGTCTTATACACCTCTCTGCAGCTTCTCTCCCCCTGCCATCCCCTCATTACCCCATCCCCGTAGAGACGGTGCCTGCTCCCAGACTACCAATAACCAGCAAAAATCTATTTAAGCATAAAAATTCAAAAAGAAAAAATAATATAGCACCTTCAATTGCACCACAGACTAAAACAGTTAAATGTGGTCTATTAAACATTAGGTCTCTCTCTTCTAAGTCCCTGTTGGTAAATTATATAATAATTGATCAACGTATTGATTTATTCTGCCTAACAGAAACCTGGTTACAGCAGGATGAATATGTTAGTTTAAATGAGTCAACACCCCGAGTCACACTAACTGTCAGAATGCTCGTAGCACGGGCCGAGGCGGAGGATTAGCAGTAATCTTCCATTCCAGCTTATTAATTAATCAAAAACCTAGACAGAGCTTTAATTCATTTGAAAGCTTGACTCTTAGTCTTGTCCATCCAAATTGGAAGTCCCAAAAACCAGTTTTATTTGTTATTATCTATCGTCCACCTGGTCGTTACTGTGAGTTTCTCTGTGAATTTTCAGACCTTTTGTCTGACTTAGTGCTTAGCTCAGATAAGATAATTATAGTGGGCGATTTTAATATCCACACAGATGCTGAGAATGACAGCCTCAACACTGCATTTAATCTATTATTAGACTCTATTGGCTTTGCTCAAAAAGTAAATGAGTCCACCCACCACTTTAATCATATCTTAGATCTTGTTCTGACTTATGGTATGGAAATAGAAGACTTAACAGTATTCCCTGAAAACTCCCTTCTGTCTGATCATTTTTTAATAACATTTACATTTACTCTGATGGACTACCCAGCAGTGGGGAATAAGTTTCATTACACTAGAAGTCTTTCAGAAAGCGCTGTAACTAGGTTTAAGGATGATTCCTTCGTTATGTTCTCTAATGTCATATACCAACACAGAGCGAGTAGCTACCTAAACTCTGTAAGGGAGTTAGAGTATCTCGTCAATAGTTTTACATCCTCTTTGAAGACAACTTTGGATGCTGTAGCTCCTCTGAAAAAGAGAGCTTTAAATCAGAAGTGTCTGACTCCGTGGTATAACTCACAAACTCGTAGCTTAAAGCAGATAACCCGTAAGTTGGAGAGGAAATGGCGTCTCACTAATTTAGAAGATCTTCACTTAGCCTGGAAAAAGAGTTTGTTGCTCTATAAAAAGCCCTCCGTAAAGCTAGGACATCTTTCTACTCATCACTAATTGAAAATAAGTATAACCTCAGGTTTCTTTTCAGCACTGTAGCTAGGCTGACAAAGAGTCAGAGCTCTATTGAGCTGAGTATTCCATTAACTTTAACTAGTAATGACTTCATGACTTTCTTTGCTAACAAAATTTTGACTATTAGAGAAAAAATTACTCATAACCATCCCAAAGATGTATCGTTATCTTTGGCTGCTTTCAGTGATGCCGGTATTTGGTTAGACTCTTTCTCTCCGGTTGTTCTGTCTGAGTTATTTTCATTGGTTGCTTCGTCCAAACCATCGGCATGTTTATTGGACCCCATTCCTGCCAGGCTGCTCAAGGAAGTCCTACCATTATTTAATGCTTCAATCTTAAATATGATCAATCTATCTTTGTTAGTTGGTTATGTACACAGGCCTTTAAGGTGGCAGTAATTAAACCATTACTTAAAAAGCCATCACTTGACCCAGCTATCTTAGCTAATTATAGGCCAATTTCCAACCTTCCTTTTCTCTCAAAGATTCTTGAGAGGGTAGTTGTAAAACAGCTAACTGATCACCTGCAGAGGAATGGTCTATTTGAAGAGTTTCAGTCAGGTTTTAGAATTCATCATAGTACAGAAACAGCATTAGAAGGTTACAAATGATCTTCTTATGGCTTCGGACAGTGGACTTATCTCTGTGCTTGTTCTGTTGGACCTCAGTGCTGCTTTTGATACTGTTGACCATAAAATTTTATTACAGAGGTTAGAGCATGTCATAGGTATTAAAGGCACTGCGCTGCGGTGGTTTGAATCATATTTGTCTAATAGATTACAGTTTGTTCATGTAAATGGGGAATCTTCTTCACAGACTAAAGTTAATTATGGAGTTCCACAAGGTTCTGTGCTAGGACCAATTTATTCACTTTATACATGCTTCCCTTAGGCAGTATTATTAGACAGTATTGCTTAAATTTTCATT
Source organism: Thalassophryne amazonica (assembly GCF_902500255.1). Classification (NCBI taxonomy): domain Eukaryota; kingdom Metazoa; phylum Chordata; class Actinopteri; order Batrachoidiformes; family Batrachoididae; genus Thalassophryne; species Thalassophryne amazonica. The sequence continues at coordinate 1,167,749 of NC_047124.1, forward strand.
GTTACGCAGATGACCCAGCTTTATCTATCCATGAAGCCAGAGGATACACACCAATTAGCTAAACTGCAGGATTGTCTTACAGACATAAAGACATGGATGACCTCTAATTTCCTGCTTTTAACTCAGATAAAACTGAAGTTATTGTACTTGGCCCCACAAATCTTAGAAGCATGGTGTCTAACCAGATCGTTACTCTGGATGGCATTTCCCTGATCTCTAGTAATACTGTGAGAAATCTTGGAGTCATTTTTGATCAGGATATGTCATTCAAAGCACATATTAAACAATGTAGGACTGCCTTTTTGCATTTACGCAATATCTCTAAAATCAGAAAGGTCTTGTCTCAGAGTGATGCTGAAAAAGTAATTCATGCATTTATTTCCTCTAGGCTGGACTATTGTAATTCATTATTATCAGGTTGTCCTAAAAGTTCCCTGAAAAGCCTTCAGTTAATTCAAAATGCTGCAGCTAGAGTACTGACGGGGACTAGAAGGAGAGAGCATATCTCACCCATATTGGCCTCTCTTCATTGGCTTCCTGTTAATTCTAGAATAGAATTTAAAATTCTTCTTCTTACTTATAAGGTTTTGAATAATCAGGTCCCATCTTATCTTAGGGACCTCGTATACCATATTACCCCATTAGAGCGCTTCGTTCTCAGACTGCGGGCTTACTTGTAGTTCCTAGGGTTTGTAAGAGTAGAATGGGAGGCAGAGCCTTCAGCTTTCAGGCTCCTCTCCTGTGGAACCAGCTCCCAATTCAGATCAGGGAGACAGATACCCTCTCTACTTTTAAGATTAGGCTTAAAACTTTCCTTTTCGCTAAGGCTTATAGTTAGGGCTGGATCGGGTGACCCTGGACCATCCCTTGGTTAT